>NC_136016.1:4632500-4847500 GCF_048128805.1 Centroberyx gerrardi | reverse complement strand
TACTACTGCCACAACTACTACTACTACTACTACTACTGGTACTACTACTGCTACTACGACTACTACTACTACTACTACTACTGGTACTACTACTGCTACTACTACTACTACTACTACTACTACTACTACTACTATTATACTACTGCACTACTACTGCCACAACTACTACTACTACTACTACTGGTACTACTACTGCTACTACTACTACTACTACTACTACTACTACTACTACTACTACTACTGCTACTACTGCTATTATACTACTGTACTACTACTACTACCATCACTGCTACTACTACTGCTACTACAACTACTGCTGCTATTACTGCTACTACTATTACAGCACTACTACACTACTACTGCTACACTACTACTCGTACTGCTACTACTGCTAATGCTGCCACTGCTGCTACTACTACTACACTATTACTACAGTACTGCTACAATACAAACAGAATACCATTTTTCTTTCAGACAAAACATATCCACATCGACAGCTGCTCAGGCGTCAGTAATTCGCTTCTGCAGATGCTGCTGGTTTTGAATTTTTACAGAATAACGTTTCCCTTTAGGTAGCCCCAGAAAGCAAAACCGACTTAATGTCACGGCTCAATCTCCACCTCTACCAAGAAAAACTATATAGTGTTATCTATCCCTATGACTCCAGACTTTTCAGATACCCTGTAGTGTGTAAGTATGTGTTTTTATGTCAGCAAGTCTGTGTAAGTATGTATGTACGCAGCCAAGCAGCTCCACCCTGCTTGTTAATGATTCCCATCCTCCCTAAGTCATAAGATTCCCCACGCAAAAACCCTCTCCATCCTTCACTCCCATTCTCCTGACCTGGAATGTGGAATAGTAGCCATGGGGGAGAGAAGGCGAGGCTACTACACAAACAGAACAAAAAACTGCACTGCATTAGCACAAGCGTTTATTCAGTGTTTATTCAGCAGAATTTGGCTGGGATCTCCAACTAAGGGATTTACATCTCCACTAACTAACACATCACTGTCTCCACTGTACTTGGAGAGATAATAGAGGTGAGAGTGAAACCTACGACTATAATAATCATTCTCTAATGCATTCTCTAATTGGGATCATTTCTACTGAGCTATTACGCATTTTGCTGCGGACCACCTGGAACCCCCTCACCGACCCCTGAAGATCCCTGGACCTCACATTGAGAACCACTGCCCTAATACGTCCCATACTCCCATGTACCGCATGTACAGCAGTTCTTCTGCGTATGCATCAGAGACGGCGCGTTGAGAGCGAACCAGCTGCTTATCAGCAGGACAGAGAGGAAGAGTCTAAGCTCGGAGACAGTTTCCAGACGTTCAGCCTCTCTCACGGTTTGAGCCCAACGCGATTAAAGCTCTGTGTTGCTGCTGAGCGAAGGAAGAATCTGCCGGTGTACAATAGGTGCGCTTCAGGCTCCTCTCCCAATCGTCTGTCTGAATGTTTCTCCCGTCCTTCCGAACCCCCCCCCCCCCCCGTTGTGTCCCTCTTGGTGTTATCACATCGAGTCAAGAGTGTTTGTCAGCAACATTCACATTTCACAAGCCCTGCCAGCCTGGAGTTTCCCGCAGAAACACAGTGACTCGCAGCATCTCATCAAGCTCTATACATCCAATAAGGTCGAGACAACAGTAGCTGGGTTTCCATCCAAGTATTCTTATGCAAATTATGATGCATCGTATTTGAGAAGCCGAATGGAAATGTCAGGTTTCGATAAACTTTTTCGATATTGCACAAAAGCAGGAATGTTTTTTGTGATGGAAAAGAATTTGTCAAATAAATAATGACATTATCTAACCCAACAGTTTGTTCTCATTCATAAAGTGGCTTTGGACTTTCTGAAATGTTGCCTCTAAAATATCTGTCCACCACTACCTCCCATGTTTAAGTCCTTGTTGTGGTTGTATGGCCCTTAGATGTGCATTTCTTTGTTTTTGTCTTCAGACAGCATGAAATATAGCCAACATTAGCTGACACAGGAGAAATAAACCAACTTGCCTGATATTAATCACGTCTAATCAAGACTCTTTCCAGTTTTTCTGCTGGATGTGTTTTCATTTTTGATGTAGTTCTACTTTCTGGAAGCCTATTTTTTCACTTTAACCCACTTGATGGAAACATACTTTTATTTATATTTTAGTTTTTGTGAGGTTTCATTTCATTTGCTTAAAAAAATCTTTGCAATTGGATGGAAACATACTGTAGCTAGGGATAAAACAATCAAGCTACCTTAGCCTAGTATGTGGAAGTCTAGCATCCATGGGACACACCGGGGGCCAGAATGTGTTTGGCCCGGCTGAACATTCACAAAACGCAATCCAGCTAATTTTCTAGAGCAGTGGCCCAGTGTTATTTACTTCCTCAAAACTCGACTCAACCTTCTAATAGCGAGCCCGGGACCCCCTCCTGCACCGCTGTCTGGATACGATGCCATCAGCATTCCTACATCTGGACCTCTCACAGAGCTAGAGAGAGATATTTGTCAGTGTGTGTGTGTGTGTGTGGATGGGTGGGGGGGCATAGGACTTAATGAGATGTTGCAGATGCCAGTAACAGTCGAACGGATGGATCTGTTTCTGAGTGTCGCCTGCAGCCGCATATGAATGTTTTTGTGATTTGATTTCCCAGGTTGCTGCTCAAAGCTGGTATTGACATCAACAGAGCCACCAAGGCCGGGACCTCGCTGCACGAGGCTGCCCTCTACGGCAAGACTGAAGTAGTGCGGCTGCTGCTTGATGTGAGCAAAGACTGCTTGGACATAAACAGAAGTAGGGTCAGACCAATATGGGCTTCTGAAGGCTGATGCCTATATTTTTGTATTGAAGGTGCAGATAGCGATATTCACAATATCTTCAAATTTGACCATTTTCATGCTAAAAGCTTCTCCAAATTTTACTCTTGATGATGGAAAAGCTTCTGAATCAGCATTTAGACCATCATGGGACAGTAAAACTCTCCATTGAAAGCCATATTCATGAAATTCTTTTAGGGTTAGCAGCTCCTTAAGGCAGGGTGAGGCAGGTTTCATCGCAGGTTTTACACACTTACACCCTGAAGCTATTGAGTAAAATCCTCCACACCATACAAGAATGATTTCTCCGGTCATCTAATATAAAACTAATAGTAGTAAATAATAAAAACGTGTTCACTAGCTGTGGTCAGGGAGGAATGTCCATCATATCTGAGGTGGACAGATTTATTTGCAACCAAATAATATTGGCCCAATATATATAGATCTAAACCTAGACTGTAAGTGTTTTGAATATTAATTTTAAAGTGTAAAGTTGAAGTCTAGTTTGAATCTTTTTCACATCTCGGCCTTGAGGATAACAGCAAAACATAACTTTTTTAACAGATGGAGGCTCTCAGTTGCTCAGTGTTATTCTTTAATATAAGAACAAGGCGTTGCTGCGGAGCTGCAGAAGAGGGAGGTTGTTATTTTAAAAGTGCATCTCACCAATTCTGCTATGTGTGTGTGTATGTGTATGTGTCTCTCCAGGCGGGCATCAATGTGAACATGCGCAACACGTACAACCAGACGGCTCTGGACATCGTCAACCAGTTCACCACCTCCACCGCCAGCAAAGAAATCAAACAACTGCTGAGAGGTCAGTAGCTCTTGAAATACTAATAAGCATAAAGTTCTGGGCTTGAAACGAGTTATTTATGCCTCCCAGTAACCTGGATTACATCATTTATCTTTCTTCTCTTTCTCTTTCTGTGTAGAAGCGTCAAGTTCTCTCCAGGTCCGGGCGGTGAAGGACTACTGGAACCTCCACGACCCCACCGCCCTCAACCTCCGGGCTGGAGACCTCATTATGGTACATGTTTTTTGTATATGTGTGTCTGTGTGTTTTAGAATGAAAAAACATGCCTCTAATGCCTGTGTTGTGAGTCATGTCCTCATTCTCCAGTACTTTTGTTTTTGGTTAAGCTGTTGCGCTCCATCAAGCTCGGCGACTCTGCCACGCTCATGTTTTATGTCTTCAGGCTAAATTCTCAACAGTGGCTCCCCGCCCTCCACTAAGACCCACTGAACTTCAGCTTTCTTTTTCTTTATCTGTTTGCACTTGTTTGGTAGTGTTTTTAATGTTGCAGTACAGTGGCTTATTTGTATATGCTGCTTTAAAGGAATACACCGAGTTTTTGGGAGATTGGTCCATTGGTCAACTTACCTGTTAAGTGATGAGAACATAGACACCAAAATCATCCATGTGTCCCTGGTAGATCATTAGTTTAACATACTGTACACACTATGTTGAGTGATTGTAGGTGACTAGCATTATCCAAAGTAAGAGGACTGATCTTTTAGTAATAAAAACTCTTCATTGTTTTTTTATTATATGGTCTATAGATTCATCAATTTTAAAAATCAAATATCATGAAGTCAATATAGCAGTCTCCCACCTTCACTTCCTATGGAAAGAGGGAAAGTAGTCCCTGCTAGTTCAAAACTGTATGTTATTTTTATATCATATTTCATGTAAATATTGCCAGTCTTCTACACAAAACTGCCAGACTTACCCGCATATCATTTAAGATTACTTACTATTTAGCATTAGAGCTGCTACAAGTTCTCATTTTCTCACTTTTGAGATGATGCTGGTCACCTACTATCATAGTGTGGGCTGTGCTACAGAGTTAGCGTGGAGCACCAGACTGAATGATCTACCAGGGAAGAAAAATTTGGAATCTATGTTCTCATCACAGTCTACCAAAAACTTGGTGTGTTCCTTTAAGGCCTAGGTCTATGTGAATTAGAGCTGGGATTAGAAAAGGTTTGTTATGCTGTGAGGGATTTGAACAGTAACTCGTTGCACCTTTCCCAAGCGAATACTTGTTTTTCCTAAATGATCAGACCGTGAGGTAACTGTGATGTTTGTTGGCGATATCCAGCGACTTCCCCCCCGAATCTTTTCCCGGCAGCTCAAATCAATTCAGACGAAATTCTCTTTTATACCTGTTGGCAGCCACTTCACTCCGCCTATTCATCAGCAGGGGAAACACAGGCTCTGTAGGGATTATGTGAAGAGCGGCGTGCTGAAGTGACTGGTGGATTTGTGTGGGATGTTGCAGGGTAATTTGGTGTACCCTGAAAGGGACGACCACAGCGGAGAAACAGGCACAAACTTGCTCCCGTCAACTCTCTCATTACTGACTTGTTTGCTCGTTCCCTCTCACACACACTCATTTCTCTGTGTGTTTATATGTTCATTTCTGACTGTGTGTGTTTTTAATATCTCTACACAAGTCATTCTGACATCCCAGACTCCTGTCTGAACCCGTACATTGTTGTGTCGTGTCCCGTCTGAAGCCGGAGGTGTTTGTTGTCGTCCTCTCCGGGCATTTTGTTAACACTCACGCTGAATAGACGGTGTATTTTCAGCTCATTGGCTCTCTCATTGTGGTCTTTAAAGCCTGCCTCGAGGAGTCGCACAGAGCTGACACGCATACTTAGAGTTGACATACAGTTGACAAGGGAAAATGTTTGCAAGGCAACGCTCCAACTCAATTAGATTGACTTATTCATACAGTATTTCTGGCGAGATGTGGGCCAAGGAGATATAACTTGATACACACCGGGCCCATTTTTTTTTGCTGTAGTCTAAGCTGCGATTTAATGGATCCAGTCGTCAAAGTCCTCCCATCAGCATTAAGTTACTTTAGTGATTGTTTTTGTTCCTTTCATTTAACTGCACTTTGCAACTTTGTTTAGAAAAGCGTATTTTTTTTCCCCTTAAAATGATCATGAATCCAAAATTGTGTTTGCAATGTTACTGTATTATTACTAATGTGTACTAAAAAATATTTAATTTAACAACATTTTGCAAATTTGTTGAAAAAATGATTTTACAAAAATAATAATAATAATAATAATAATAATAATAATGATAATAATAAATCCAAAAAATACATTCTTCTTCTTCTTCTTCTTCTTCTTCTTCTTCTTCTTCTTTATCTTCTACCTCTTCCTCTTCCCCTTCCTGTTCTTCCTCTTCTTCTCCTCCTCCTCCTCTTTCTCCTCCTCATCCTTCTTCTTCTTCTTCTTCTTCTTCTTCTTCTTCTTTATCTTCTACCTCTTCCTCTTCCCTTCCTGTTCTTCCTCTTCTTCTCCTCCTCCTCCTCTTCCTCATCCTTCTTCTTCTTCTCCTCCTCCTTCTTCTTCTTCTTCTTCTTATTCTTTATCTTCTACCTCTTCCTCTTCCCCTTCCCATTCTTCATCTTCTTCTTCTTCTCCTCCTCCTCCTCTTCCTCCTCCTCATCCTTCTTCTTCTTCTTCTCCTCCTCCTCCTCCTCCTCCTCCTCCTCCTCCTCCTTCTTCTTCTCCTTCTTCTTCTTCTTCTGTGTCAAACTTCCACCCTCAAAAGTTCTTCAGAGGGCAAAATCTGAAGACTCACTGAGACTAAAATAAGATACATTCACTGAGACTGGTTACGACAACATGATTGCTTGGTTTCAGGTCCTGGAGCAGCACTCGGACGGCCGTTGGAAGGGTCACATCCACGACACCCAGCGGGGGACGGACCGGGTGGGCTTCTTCCCCCCGTCAGTAGTGGAGGTCCTCAGTAGGAGAGCAGGTAGAAACATAAGAAGCTCGCACATGACACATGCATGCACTCAAAGACGCTTCTAGACATGTGTATAGTACGCATATATACATATTTAATCATATCACATTCCAGTTACCTCGGGGGTGACTGTACTCTACAGCCTTTTTAACCATAAACTTACTGAGCTCTTAGCTTTGGGGCAATCTCACACTTAATTTGAAGTGCGTTGTAATGCATTACAAGGAGATTATAAGCCCATTTGAAACATAGATAAACTTTTCTTACAATGTAATCGTCAGACAAGCATCATTACCAAAATTACATTCAGTTTCATATCATACCATCAACTATACAATTTCCCCATAAAGTATTCAACTCCCTGCATTTTTGTGCATTTGATTGATTTAGGAAATAGAAAAATATATGATTTAAACCCCAGACTCCAGAGGATAGAACAAGAAAGTGTCACTTAAAACACTCAATTCTATTGTGGTTCTTGATGGAAGACAAAAGACTTGATATACATCACAAAATATAATAAAAACACAATCAAAAGACAAAATCAAGTGTTTACTATATCATACTCTGATTATAATAGGTATATCATTCAAACACAATGTGCTTGTAATGCACTTATGATGTCTTATAATGCCTGAGCAAGATTTGTAAAGGGGCTCCCCAGACTGCAGCCCAGGGCTACACAGACTCTGCACATTTAATAATAGAACTTAGGCCTGAGCTGACCTCCAGCAGTGTTAAAGGGGATATCTTGGCCTAGGGGCTGGTGGATATTCCTGGGCTAAGTGCATGCGGTGTGAAAAGCACTGTTGACACAAGCGAGTTCTCTGTCATGTCGGCACGCTTGCAAACCTTCTAATTTAATCCCAGCGAACAAAAGGAATATGAATCCTCCGCTTCTTTTGCAGCTGTAATTACTCATTGACATTCAAACAGTAGGGCAAGCACAGCGAGAGTCTTGGCTAAGCAACAAACAGATCTAGATGCACACAGCACACTCTAAAACACTGTCTGCACATTTTCATTTCCAGGCCCTCAACAAGCTGGGCTACACACTCACACACACACAGACACACACACACACACATTAATAGGATTACTATGGCCAGATTGGGAAGTGTCAGCTCAGTGCTAAAGTCCTTACAGTCTACGTTGGGATATTGTGTGCTGAGTATGTGTATGAATGTATGTGTGTGTGTGTGTGTGTGTCTGGGTTTGCTCGTGCTTGAGGGAAAAGAGACAAGAGAAAGAGAGTTCGATTTAAAGCCCGGAGTCGTTGACAGGTCCTTTGCTCAAGAGGCAAACTCAGCAGAGTGTGTGTGTGCGCGCGTGTGTGTGTGTCTGCGCTCAATGATAATGTCAACGGTGTCAGCAACCGTGGACCCGACACGCACAAAAGGAAAGTAAGCCCTCTCAGCAGTGCTGGTGATCTTACACTCCCATTCAGCAGCCCCTTATGTAACACCAGAGGGGATTTAGACTGCATTTGCCCTCTTTTAGCTTGTTGTTAAATCTGTCAATGAATGGAACCGGATGATGAAGTTCATAATGTACTCGCTAGATTTCATTTCAAAGTGTGTTTTCGGTTGATTCCCACGCCCGCGCGCACGTCGGCGTGCGTTCACACAAGCACACACGCATGCAAACGCGCACACACACACACCCGCATGTACGCCAACCACACTCCCTCACTCATGCATGTCCGCCTCACCCCCTCAACCTGTTTCCCTGACCCTAGGGGGCACGCTCTCCCGCCAAGCCTCGTTACCATGCCAACGACAACACCTCCTGTCCAGAGCTCCTCCCTCAAGCCTCGGCCCCGCCCCTCAGACCGACGACTCTTACACTCTTGGCTATGAACACGCAGGTATACACACACACACACACACGCACATTTTGGACAGCCAAAGAGTCTTCTACCCTCCCTTTCGATCTCTGTTTCTTTTTACCATCTGTGAGATATTCAGTTCCTCCCAAGTCAAGTTTCCTTCTTCTGAGGACTTGGTTCACCCCGTCCCTCCCGACCAAGCACCCCGATCCCAGTCTCCCCTCTGGGCTCCATGCTGCCCTCCGGTACCCGCGGCAGCGCTAAATGTCAGCTTGATAGGTCAACGGTGTGTGAGTGTAAGCGTGCGCGCTAGGTGCTCTCTCTGGCTAAAGTGTGTGTGTGTTTGTTAGGTGCTCCACCTGGCAGTCAGCTCTCAGCCCCAGCTAGTCCTGCTAGCCCCACTCAGGACATTTGGGTCCTCAGGAGCTCTCCCACTGGTAAGAGTGTGTGGCCCCTAGCACCTGTCCCCTCACCCCACCTCCCACCCTGTGTGAACCCCGTAGATCAGCTCCTCACCCCGTGTGTGTGTGTTTCTAGTTCTCTAATTTTTAAAATGAGGAACTCGAGGATTACCACTTTAACTTGACTTACCTTGAGCATCTGAACCCAGCCACCCAAATACAATGGGTCGTCTTTATACCCCCCCTCCCCTCCCCAAATCTGCCCACCAACTGTGTAGGAAGCTTATTCCCCGTCTTTATCCCTCTATATCCCAAAGTGTTGACCTTGCCTACGCTGCCGCCCTGTAAATCCCAACTCAACCCCCCCACCCCCATTCACCTAAAAGGCTAATGATCCAGTAACCATTATTGCCTCTCAGCAAAACATGATGGTAAGTGTGCACCACTCCCTTAAACCCTTTTTTTTTTTTTTCCTGTGTTACTCCTGACCTAGTGATATCTCCAGGTTTTCTGCAGCTTGCCGGTCTACCTGCCTCCACCCTGAAAGCCTGTAAAGCAAAAATATAAAAAAGTCATTTAATCTAGTATTGAGTCTTAAAGTCTTAAAGATTTAAGACTGAATAGGAGACTAAATGACCTGTTAAGATGGACATTTTTTGCAGTGCAAATTGGTTACCGATGACACTTCAGAATCTCATTTCCCCAATACCCAAAACTCAGATGACCAAATCTCACCTCTATTTGCTGTTTTCTCTCTCTCTCTCTCTCTCTCTCTCTCTCTCTCTCTGTCTCTCTCTCTCTCTCTCACTCTTTTTCTCTCTTTTTCTCTGTCTTTCTCTCTCAGGTGACAGAAACAGCGTCGGTAGTGCCGGCAGTGTGGGCAGCAGTCGCAGCGCCGGTAGTGGCCAGAGCTCGGAGAGCGGCCACAAACAGAACGGGATTCAAACCCGCCACAACACCGACACTGGCAAGGTCAGATCTGCTGAATGAGACCACGGAAATCTATTGCTAATAGGGTGCAACTAATTCACTGTTGCACCCTGCAGTACACCCTGTGTATAGGATCTTTGAACCCTTATTACACTATAAAAAGATGCTCATCAATACAAGTCATCTAGTTTCATATCAAGTCTTAAAATGTAGTATCAAGAAAATGACATTTGGTTCAAGAGAATTCTCAAAACAAGTTGATTCACATTGAAAGCAAGTGAAATTATCCCACCTCATTGGCATACATTTCCCTTGCTTTAAGAAAAATAAGATTTTAAGAGTCAATACTAGATTAACTGACTTGTTAAGATGGATATTATCTGTGTTGTAAGCCTCATTAAAGAATCATATGATCTACAAAACTTGTTAGTAGTCCATTTAAAGTGTGTCACTTTGTTCCTGTGATTCAGCAGCGCTATTTACTGTGCCGTTTCTTCTTCTGTGTTTTTGTGCATGTAGCTGGTTCCCTCTGCTGGTGAGTCAGCAGACCATCTCCACATTGCAGGCACAGACCACAGCAAACAGGCTGACGGATCCACAGGTTAGTCAACAAATGAAACCTCTCCCTTATTGTTCCTCTCTTTTATGAATCCCTCTCTCTGTCTCTGTTCCAGCTCCTCTCACTTTTCTTCTGAAGGATTGATATGTGCTGCTCTTTGTTGAAACCCTAGCAATGCAAGATAACCAACTGAACTCAGTTTACCCACTTTTTTAAGGCTAACATCAACTTTTATGACTAAAATTCATAGTTAACATCATAGTAAGTACTATCAAGTTGATGTAAGGTATATGATAAGGTCTTGTAAGGGGAAAAAAGTGATGATGATCATCAACTGGAGGTTACAGTTTATCCACCTTTTATTTACCAGTATATCACACAAGATAACCCTTGAGAGTATATCATAAAGAGAGAATTATGATCATAGACACATTTTTAACATCACTCAACCTTGCACAGTCTTCTGTTTTGGACTAAAAGTGTGTCGCTGCAGAGAAATCTAATAGGACTCCACCTGTCCTGCAGTCTGGTCTGTTATTACTGTGGGACTGAAAGGAAATGAGACGGCAGGAGAGAGAATCGGCTTACCTCACCTCACCACCGAAACCAATAAAACCAGCAGCTTCTCCCAAAACCACAACCCATAAAAGCAGCAGCTCTTACAAAGGCCAACCAATCGCATCTGTGAAAGAAGTGTCTTTTTGTGTGTGTGTGTGCTGTCAGATCTAAGCGTCAGGTATGAGAATTTTAGAAAAAACAGCCATGTTGCAGGCATTTCTGCTGAGTAAGGACTTTGCAAAGAGCTCTCAGCTGTTCAAGGAGCGACATGCTAGATGGAGCCGAGAATCTCTACTGACCTCCGGGCGAATGGGAAGGAGGGATCAAGTGAAGGAGAAGAAAAACACTAGAAGAAGTAGGGAGGCGGAGGGAGGGGTCCAGGGGAGGAGACAGGAAAATAAGCGGCACAAGCAAAAAAAAAGAAAAATATCTTTGTTAAATGAAGGAGAAAGAGGGAGAAGGCAGAATACAGCGAAGTGGAAAAAGGAGGACAGAGACGGGATTTGCTGACTGTTTAAACTCAAAGAGAGGTCTGCACTACAGTGAATGAGAGAAAGACAGAAAGGAAGGATGAAGTGCAAAACGACAGGAGCTCTGCCACTCTCATTCCTCCTGAAGGGTAAGAAATGGTGAATTGATCTGACAGGGTGTTTTATCGTTTTGTCACAGCTGCAGGGGTTGACATTTATTCCTCGGTCATAGAATTCATCATTTCTGTCGCTGGAAACAAATGTTAAATGTTGCGTGGGCAGTCGGCTCACCTTTAGTGTTTGTTGTTTTCATTTATTGAGACAGTAGGAAGGCAGAGAAAGTGGTTTCTGAAGGGATTTCATCTTGTACCATTGAAAGATGAGAGCTTGATTATTGCATTTTCAAAGACAAAACATTCACGTTATCCCCATTTGTTTCTGTGTTTTCCGCTGATATTTATACTGTTTTCTGTACACTGCAAAAAGCTCGGCAAGGGATTTAATTTAGAATCCAGACTTATCACCATTATTTCAGGATTCTCTGAGGAATGCCGCTAAAAATCAGGCCGAAAAGCATCAGCATGGCTCCTGTGAAAAGAAAAAATACAATACAAAAAAAAGAATAAAAAGAAACCAGCAGTCTCTTTTCAGTTGGAGTGCAATTAGGGTCAAAGCGGTTGAAAAAATTGGTCAAATCATCTTAATGCAATGGCAGATAATTTAGCTTTTTTCAAGACATTTGCTTGAAACAAGGGAAACTGTCTTTTAATGTTATATTGACATGAATTAAGTGTCATTTTTTTGAGTGTACAGTGTAGCTATGTGTTATTTTTCTCTCTGTCTTCAGCCTTGTAAATAGCAGAGTGTTTTGTTTTTGGACGCTGGGGTTGATGAAGTCTCTCTCTCTCTCTCTCTCTCTCTCTCTCTCTCTCTCTCTCTCTCTCTCTCTCTCTCTCTCTCTCTCTCTCGCCCCGAGGCCAAATAACTCTTCACTAGGTGCTATTTTGCTCCCTTGGGAGACTGGGGCCCCTGACCTTAACAACAAAGGAGAGAGGTAGAAATAGACAGAAACAAAAAAATAATTAGAAATAAGGGAGGAAAACACAGCGCCCTACTGAGAGAAATCATATGAATCACTTCTTAAAACTCTCTTTTATATACTTGCTTTTATGTAATGACATATTCTCCTTTATGTTTTTATGTTTTTTCTCCTTTGTAAGGCACTTTGTCACTGTGTTTTGAAAAGTGCTATATAAATAAGGATTATAGTAAAGTATAAATGAAGGGTAGAGCGAGCGTGTCAGAAGGGAGAGAGAAAACTAAAAGAGCAGAAGGTTAGAGAAAAAGAAAGAGGGAGCGTTCAAAACCCTCGCCTTGGGCGAAAGACAGAGATGGAGAAAACGGGAAGAAAGGTGCATTCTTCAGTGATCTGTGTAATATGTCATGAGTGTGTGTGTGTGTGTGTGTGTGTGTTGAGTCATGAGTGTGTTCACTGGGCTTTCAGATCAGCTAGATAACACACCTCCACTCACCTGGAGAGACTCAACACACCACTCACCCAGACAGCTGCATAGAGAAAATCAATAGACAATAACTGGAGTTTACTGCACTACTACAACAAATATCCTTCCTTAACAAGTCATTCAATTTAGTGTTCAGTCTTAACATTTTCTCCAGTGAGAAAGTGAGAGAAAGGTGCAAATGGGGTGAGATCATTTCACTTGTTTCAATTGCAAAACATCTTGTTTCAAGAGTTATTTTCTTGATTCTAGTGGAGCGATCTGCCTTATTCTGCCTTGTTTCAAGATATTTATTGTAGAAAACAATTGGAACTGCATTGGAAACAAGTGGAATTATCTCAACTCATTGGCAGAATTCTTCACTTGTTGAAGATTCAAAGTCTGAATATGAGACTAGATGACTGGGACATTTTTGCAGTGAATGTTCACACTCATGAAAATGATTCATACAAGACTTCAAGGTAGAGTTTAAGATTTATCCAAAAAAAAAGACATGCTCAGTGAGAAAAGGTGTTTACCTCTGCTTAAATATATCCAGCGCGCATGGACTTTAAATCAGTAATGTGGGAGTAAGATACTATTAGTCAGTAATGCAACATTGAATGCAAACAATATTAAAATTATTGCCAACTTAAATGAGTTTTTGGAGCGTTCCTTTCCAAAAAGCTATATATCCATTTCAGGGGGGGAAATTCCTTACTTGGACTTCATTCAATATTTCTAAAACACAGAGGATCAAGTCTGTAAAAGTGTTTGAAAGTGTAAGACTGGACATTTGCTGTGTACAGCTTTGATTTACATACCAGAAAGTGGTTACTGCTGAGTATTCGCTCTGTTTGTCTGGGTGTAACTTGGGGTTTTCTTGGTAACTTGTTTTCTTTTTTCCCCTCAGGCTTTGTGACCCTGCAGTCACTCACAATGAAGTAGGGCGAAGGTTGTCGTTCTTTTAGGATTGATAATGTGTGTTTTGTAGGTGGTCCCCGTCGGCAGGTCAACGGCACTCCTCAGAAAGGCTTCGTCAGGCCAGAGCAGCTTCTGGAGGGCAAGGTGAGTTCGGTAGTAGGAGCAGTAGGTGTGTGTGTGTGTGTGTGTGTGTGTGTGAGAGAGAGAGAGAGAGAGCGAGAGAGAGATAAGCCTCTAAGCTTTTCTCTGCTGTTAGGACTCTGAGGCCATCTACCAGTGGTTGTGTGAGTTCCAGCTGGAGCAGTACACATCCAACTTCATCAACGCAGGATATGACGTACCCACCATCAGCAGGATGACCCCTGAGGTGTGTGTAAAAAAATGCTACATATAATATCTTTAAATATCAGTCTACTTTGTTGCCTGTTTTCCATTTGCTTGCAAACCTGCCCCAATGGATTGACTAATTAGAATATACCTTGAAAATGTAGCATTTCTTTTCAGCTTCTTGCATTCTGTGATGTATTTATTTATACTATTTATACTACTATTTATACTATGCAGTATAGTCCTGTTTTGCCTAATGGGTAGAGCAAGGCACTAACAAAACCAGAGGTAAGGGTTTGATTCCCACTAGGGCCACTGCACTCATGGTACTGCAATGCAGGGATCACACTTCATCTGTAATGCAAAGTGGGTGCAGAGTTCTGCACAAGGATCCTGTCACTCAAATATAGATATGAAACTGATTAGACACGGTTATTGGTTGCAGTATCGAAAAACAGGGGGTGTGATCAAGTAGCATGTTATATCATATTAAATGGCTGACTAAACATGTGGTTGTTCTTCAGGACCTGACCGCCATCGGAGTGACCAAGCCAGGCCACCGCAAGAAGATCTCAATTGAGATTGGCAACCTGAGCATCCCAGAGTGGCTGCCTGATTATATTCCTGTAAGAAACACCTCTGATCTCCCACTCACACATTGGAAAATCCATAAAGTGACACTGCTGGTTCAACTATTTCTCATAGTTTTGCCATAATACTTTAAATCCGTGATCTCCAACCACGTGCCATAATGACACAAGAGGTTTTCATTCCATCCAAAGAATACATAAACCAACCAAGCACATCATCTAGGACGGCTGTGGCCTTTTATTGATTTCAGACAACAAAGCTCATCTGCCCTGTCGCCCCTCTGTCTCTGTCCATCTCTTTTTCTCGCCGCTCAGCCGGACCTGGGGGAGTGGTTGAGCGTGATTGGGCTGCCTCAGTACCAGAAGAGACTGTGCGAGAACGGCTACGACTCCATCACTATCGTCAAAGACATCACCTGGGAGGACCTGCAGGAGATAGGCATCACCAAACTGGGTGAGGGATTAGACTGTCACAGACAAACAGACTATTGAAGTACGGTGATAATTCTACAGTGGCTATAAAATGTCCACTAGTGCACCTTCTGTTTTTTTTTTATATATATATATAGTAATGATGGGATTAGTTTATTTTTTTCTTTGAAACCCCATAAACTCAAATTCCATAAATGACAGAGGTTTGCCACATTGGTATTCAGGTATTCTCAAGCAGAAAACACCTTTAACCCTAAAATCCCATTAAGATGTATTGTAAGGACCAGGGAAAATGCAAATGATATATATTCAAAATGTCTCATTAGGGGTGAATACCTTTTATAGCTGTGTTTACTGTAACTATGAAGTTCCTTTATCGCATAGATGGTACTGATTGATATTTCTGTCTGTTCAGGCCATCAGAAGAAGCTTATGCTAGCAGTGAAGCGACTCTGTGACCTGCAGCGCTCTCGTAACCATGCCGACAGGACCGGAGGCGGGACTCTGCGACGGAAACCCCCCCCCGCCCTGGAGCTGGTGGCGATCGAACACACGCCGACGCACAGTCACGCCCGCTCCGACGCTTTGTCCGATGACTGCTGCCCCTCCCCTCGCACCCCCAGGGCGCTGCTCTCCTTCCAGGACAGCGAGTTGAGCGCCGAGCTGCAGAGCGCCATGATGGGCCGGGCAGGGGGAGGAGTCGGGGAGGTGTTCGCCATCAGAAGCGCGGGCTCGGCGGCGGCCATGTCCGCCATGTCGGTCAGTCAGGAGAGCATCGGCATGCGCTCCCGGGGCTCGGGTAATTCCGGTAATTCCGGAAATTCTCACCCAGGATATCCCCAGGATCACCAAGCCATGCTGGCGATCGCTAGGACGTCCAGTCGGTCAGAGGAGAGCTTGGGGAACGGAGGGGCGGGGGGAGAGGCGAAGCGCGGGGGAGGCAGTCCTGGAGGGAGGAGCAGACAGAGACCCACCGACATGTGGGAGCACCAGAGCGCCAGTCGGTCCGTCACCCCCAACAAACTCGCCTTCATCCCCCTCACCCCTCCTCTAACCCCCAGCAAGATGCCCCGCTTCGCCTACCCGGGCGTCCCCTCCAAGTCTAAACCCTGCCAGTCCCCCAGCCGGCTCTACCAGCCGCACCACCACCCCTTCTCCTCCCCTCCCTCTCCGTCGCCACAGGCTTCCCCCACCCAGAAGGCCTTCAGCTACCTCCACGCCCAGGCAGGAGGCGGCGACGGGGCTCCACGAGTGCTGTCCAAGCCCCTGGCCGGCGCCGTACCCCTCCCGGGCCCGCGGCCGGGACAGGGCCTCGGCGACGACGGCCAGAGATTCGCGCACAAGAAGCGCACCCAGAGCCTGACGCGCTACGCTCTCTCCGACGGAGAGCCGGACGAAGACGACGACCTCACCGCCCCCAGCGGCTCCGCCTCCTCCGTGGCCATGCCCTCCTACGCCACCCTGTCGCGGCGGCCGGGACGCGGGCACGCCGGCGGCGGCGGGGCCCAGCGCCACATCAACCGCAGCCACTCGTTCGCCGTGCGCTCCCGCCGCAAAGGCCCGCCACCGCCGCCACCCAAGAGAATGAGCTCAGTGACCGGCCAATCGGGAGGTGAGAAAGCGGTCGACGCAGAGGGGGAGGGAGGGGTGGAGACGGAGAGCGCGGGCAGCGTGAAGAGCATTGCGGCCAGGCTGGAGGGGAGCGCCGGTAGTCCGTCCAAGAGGATAGACGTCCCACCAACCTTTACGCCGGCTTCACCTGTTCTCAGCCCTGTTTCCTCCCCCCATCCGCATGGGCCTCCTTCTCACATCATCCCACAATCCTCCAAACCTGTCCCTGCTCTGGGACTAGGGGGCCTGAGGAGGGTGGGAAATGAGAGAACAGATGTAGGGCTTGACAGACTCCAAAGAGGTGGAGGTACAGAGGGAGCAGTTGAAGAGAAAGAGCGAGGAAGGAGAAGTAGTCAGGTGTCAGAAACCGCCACTGCATCTCCAAAGAACCGCTCGAGCGGCAACCTCCCTTTCGCCGAAGAAGGCAACCTCACCATCAAACAGCGGCCCCGGATTGGAGTCCTCAGCCGGGCGGACGCTGAATTCAAGGCCCCGGATCCTCCGGAAGGTCCGCCCCAGGCCCCGAACACCCTGGAGCTCCCGGAGTTCAACCTGAAAGAGTCGGACACGGTCAAAAGGCGGCACAAACCCAAAGACAAAGACGCGCAGACACCCGAGGAGGTCACCACCCCCACCAACGGGGACGGCGCACTCTCGCGCGCACCTTCACGGAGCAACGGTTTCCACGCGCACGCCGACGTCGATCCGCTGAGCGACGAGGAATCTCATAGGCCGGGTAACGTTTTCCAGAGAATGGGCTCCCTGGGAAAAGGCCCCAAGCCTCCCGTGTCCACCAAACCTTCCAGTCCTCTCAAGTCGCCCCTCACCAGCAAGCCAGCGACCCCCCCGAAAACACTGTCCTCAATACCTAAACAGCCCAGCGCCCAGGCACAGACAGCCATTCCCAAACTAACCAGTGTGCAGATTCACACAGTCTCGCCGAAACTGAGCAGCGGCATACAGACACACGTGTGTGCACCCAGTCCCAAACCAGTTAAGCACCCGCAGACATTGATGCCCAAACCAGCAAGTCCACAGAAACCTGTTATGTCTGCATCAAGACTCCCTCAGCCCAGCACAGCCTCTGCATCCACAGCAGGTAACACCGACCGAACATCTAATTCATGTCTATATCTAGATAAAGAGTTTCTTATGCAACAAAATTAGTTCAAAATGCCTTTATTTACAATGATAGTTTATTTTTTCTTTGAAACCACAGAAACTGGAATCACTTGCCATCCATAAATAACAGATATTCCACACTGTGCTGCAGCATTAAATCCTATTATATCCTAAGATGAATTGAAGGGGCCTGATATAAGAATTCCTAGCAAAAATTGTGAACTTCGAACAATTTTGAAAAGCAAATACATTCAAAATGTCTCACTATTACCTAAAGATGAAGAATGAAAATGTTATGAAATGGTTTTCCTGTGAGACGATATAGCCCAAGTGATTAAAGTGGGTGAATACTTTTACAAATGAGAATTTGTACATTTCTTGAACTTCCACTCCACTTAGATAGAAAAGAGTAGTTTGTTTAGTTTTAAGACAAAGAATCACAATGAACAGTGGCCAAATCGTCTTTTAGCATACATTTTTTGAAGTTACCTGATGTAAAAACATACATTTTTGAGAAGCTAAATATGAAATTTATCCTAAAAGACTGGAAAACGCATCAAAGAGTGTGTGTCCAGATTTGGCCACAGTTACATTAATATTATAGTGCATTAAAATGTGCAAATAGTTAAGGAGGATTAATACTTTATAGCCACTGTATAGCTTTGCAAAGACAGCAAATCAAAGATATTTTCTCTTGTCCCTCCCTCTCCCACTCCTCACATTCCTCGCAGCTCGTTCCTCGGGGCTGAACCTCAACGTGGTCCAAAGTGTTGCTTTCGCCGCTCCGTCCTCCTCAGCGCCGGCCTCGTCCTACCCCGCCCCGGCACTACCGGGCCAGGCAGGGAAAGCGGGGAAGGCCCAAGCCTCTCCCATGCCAGAGGTGCTGGTTCAGAAGAGGCTGGAGGAGACCAGCACGTCACTGGAGGCGGCTCTCAAAGTGGTGGAGAACAAACTGGCGCAGGACAACAGTATTGACGGGTAAGGACGGCATATTTAATCCCTACCAGCTCCAGACCCTGACCTCTGAGCTTCCTGTGGAGGAGGGCGACTCATATATTATTCTCATATTCCCTCTCATTTGTATATGCTGCATATCTTCATTTTAGCATATTTTCTTATCGTACATATGCATATTTTCATTCATTTTTCTTGGACTCTGTATGTTACTTTGCACACCCCTCATAATCCTGTACATTTTTGTCAGTCGCCTCATTCATACATCTCCACTTAATATTGTTTTAAAATGTTGGAATTGACAGTTGTTGATGCTTGAATTGATTTTCTATTTTTCTCTGCTGTATCGTATTATTTACTGCTGCAATGACCAAATTTCACCAAAGGAATCTTCTATTCTATTCTATTCTATTCTATTCTATTCTATTCTATTCTAAGTTTCATCTAAGAGAATTTCCCAGTGGGTATCGACACATAGGTTGCAGTATTCAGCATCACCGCTAGGCATAAAACAGCCGTAGGTATCGCCATGGTTACAACATTGTCCTCTCTCCTCCCTAGCGGCAGCAGCACAGTGAAGGCAGCGGGGAATATCCTGGACGACATCGGCAACATGTTCGACGACCTGGCCGACCAGCTGGACGCCATGTTGGAATAACTTTCCCCCCCCGAGTCCGGGCCGAACGGGAGCAAAAGCCCAAAAAAAGACAGAAGACTCGAAAGCCAGCGGAGAGGAGATAAAACAAGAAACTTTGATGTTGGTGAAGAAAGAGAGACAGTGGAGTTTAGAGGCTCAGGGAGAACTAGGGAGCCTCCCACCTTCAAAGAGGGCGCTCTTGAGGATTTCCTGCACAACGTCTCTGGAGATATCGTCCCGACTTTTCAACACGAGCACTTCGCCTTAGGACACGCACCTGGGAATGTTATTGGAGCGACAACAGACAGGAGGAGAGCTGCGTTGCGCCTGTGCAAGACCGGCTTCCAGATGTCAGCGTGTGTGTGAAGCATAGTACCACTAAAAGGGAATAAGGGTCCATTTTATTCGTTACCTGTAAATGTATAGAGAAGACTTAAGTGTATGTTGGCACTGTGTATGTCCATGTTCAGGTGTAGTCAGATATCTCTAAAACTACTGTAAATTGAGTTATGGCTATATTTATACTACTTATAATATGTATGTTTTTTAACAAATGGAGTTCCTATTGACTGAGATCGTTATACTGTATATTAGCATTGCTCTGCTATATATATTTCGCTGCTTATTGTCACGGGGGAAAATATTCATCTAAAATACACCGTTTATTGTATTACAAGCAGCATATTCCATACGGATGTACTATAAGTGATTTTAAATGTTTTTACCAAAGTCGAGCTTTTATGAGGTTTTCCGTCAAAAAATCCATTCTTTAAAGAACCATTGTCGATGAAAGCACATGTTTTTCAGGTCTAACTGCTGTGTAGTGAAGTTGTTATTCAGAAGGTTTTTACCGCTCGCCTCAGGGTGCTATGAAGTGAACTTACTGTAAGTGCGCTAATGGGTGACCTCCCCTTTCCCCCAATAATGGGAAATGCTATTAAAAATGTTAGCAGCGGCCTGTTTCAAAGCATTTCACAAGTTGACCTTTTGAGAGAATGTGTTGATTATTCCAATGTGACTGAACACATTAAGAGAATTGAAAAGAGTATTACTATCTGTAGAGATGTCCTTGTTTCTGTCTACACTCCCACGCAGGACCTGTTGTTCTGTACTGACTGTCCCGCAGCCATGCAATGCTACAATCTATTTCAATGACATTTTGTTACTTTCTGCATAGACTCATGTTTGTTTGCTGTAGTATTCAAGCCACCTCTGTATGCACCTTATAGGGAATTTACTGTATCTACCACAACAGAGATGTATTGCTTTTATCATTAATTCATCCCATTCCACTCATTCAGGCAATGCCATACACTTGATGCTTATTGTACTGTTATCTGCTTCATGTTTTGTTTTCCAGAGGTTTTACTTCTGAACCAGAAAGGCCATTATCTGCTGCACAATAACCATCCCATATTCCTTATTTATCCTTATGAGATATGAGGCATTTTGACATCAAAACTTAAAGTTTTAGCACTACTGATTCCTCTGTTCTGTTTTGATGCATGCCCATCACTTTCATTACTGACATTTCCATTCAATTCTGTATCGTCCTGGAAATCATTAAAAGGAGAATTTATACCGAGGAGTGTTGTTTGTTTCTTCTGGGACAAGAAAGTTTGACGTTATTGCAATATTACAAAACAGACTCTCAGAACATTAACTTCATTTGATCCAAACGTTATATTTGTTAATCCTCATCAATACATTCTACAACACAAAGCCAACACCAGTACACTTGCACAGCGTATATTTCCACATCAAGTTCAAGTCCAGATGACGCTCGGATCAACTGGTGCGACTCTGCGTCCATCGGCACGATCAAAACAACTGAGGATTTTCGCTTTTTCTCGTGTCAGTCAAAATAAAATTTCCTCTCAAATCATTTACTGTATGTACAAATCTAATAAAAGATACATATGAAAAAAAATAATCTCTGTCATTTTTCTTAAAACAGATAAATCATGAGGACACGTTCGCTCTGAGGGTTTGTGTTTACAGAAGAGAAAAAAAAAAGATTGTCATGGATTGATGTGTTGGCAGTGAAGGCTCAGGAGCTACGATTTTATTCTGTACTGCAACTTAAATCACGCTGAGAATATTCTCTTGTGATTGTTCATTCATAGATGCTGACTATAGAAGCAAATACATATTCCTTAAAACTAGTTGCTGTTGCAAGCAATCACTCTGATTGCAGAAATCAAAAGTTGACTGTATTTAAAGACATCGTTTCAAACTTTATTATCAAAAATCTGCCAATAACTCATTATTTTCCCTATGCCCCGTTATTCCTTGCATTTTCCTTTTCCTAAGAGAAACTGTACATCGCTATTTTCTTCTCTTTTTCCATCTTTACTTTCAAACATTCTTAATATATTATCGCTCATTCCTACGGAGTGACATTTCAACCGTTCTTAAAAACAAAGAGGAACAGTGGTCGAATCCTAAATTAAAACAATGAAATTAAAATCAGCAAAATAACACTGTTTCACATTAGACGTTCTAAATGAATCGAACACGTTGTGTAAAGGTAAGAACTGGAAACCGAAGAGGAGAGACGGATGGACAGAGGAGAGAGAGAGAGAGGGAGGGAGGTCATCCCTCGGCTCTCTGGCTGGAGGGAGAACAGAGGAGATGTTGTTGTTGTTGTTGATGTTGTTTATAAGTTGCTGAACAGTTCGTTCCTCTTGCTCCAGTCCATGGGCGGGGCTTTCTTGGCCACTCGCTTCTGGTGGGCTCGCTCCCTGGCCTGGGCCAGCGACATGCCCAGCCCCAGGCCGCCGTCCGCCTCCCGGGCCGGCTCCGGAGCCCGCTCCATCTGGACACACACACACACACACACACACACACACACACACACACACACAGTCACAATATGTACCGTACTGTGGCCCTCATGCAAACTTTCTGGAGTTTTCCACGACTTTCCATGACTAAGTTGGAGCGCTTCCATGATATAAAAAATGTTATAGAATACATAACTTGAAAAAATATATAATGTACAAAACAGCTGAAAACCATCATTTAATGCCAGGAATGTGTGTGAAATACATTCTGCTGTATTCCTGTAAAATGACCCATTTGTAAAATTAAATTAATTAAAAATAATTCATGACCAAAGAATTTATCAAATTCCCTGACTTTTCCTGTCTGGAATACAGGATAAATTCCAGATACATATTCCAGAAATTCCACCAATGAGAACCCTGATATATACATATAAAATTATATATTTATGAAGACGATTTTCAAATAGAAAAATAAATTTAGTTTGTTATTAACTCTTAATCACACCAATGTAAGAGTATATGGCCAGCTGCGATTTGAAAATGTTGTGCATCTGTACAGTAAATCAGAATGCTATTGTTATTATTAATAGTAGTAGTAGCAGTAATAGCAGTAATGGTAATAATAATAGTAGTAGCAGTAGCGCACAAGATAAAAAAAATAAATACCATGTATATATGTAATAAAGTTAACAGTATAAAAGATGTCACATGAAAAATGTTATATAAACAAGTTTATACAAATGTGTTTTAGCAACTGATATGGCCCTGATAACAAAAGCTTGACCAGTCCCCACCCAAACACACACACACACACACACACACACTCTCTCTCTCACACACACACCCATGTGTATATATACTGTACCTCTGGTGGTGGGGTGCTGGCGGTTGCTCTTGGGAGCGATGCGTTGGAGGAGGCACTGGAAGTCGACCGGCTCACAGACACTTTGGGCTGCACCTCTACTGCTGCCTTACCGTTCACCTGCAGAACACACCAGAACACACCAGAACACACATTTTTCACTTGACCTATATGGTGGACTGCATCATGTTGTCCACTAGGGGGCAGGAGACACCATTATAAAGCCTCTCCACTCAGTTTGAGGTCCGGTATTCATACTGACAGGCAGATCCACTCAGCACTTTGTAGCAGTTTACAACCCAAAAAAAAAAAAAAAGTGTTTTTGAGTGGAGTTACTCTTTAATCAAGTATCCTCATCACTCACTTATTAACGCTAAACAGCATCAGCACTAATCTGTGTCTAGAACGGAAAAAATTGTTGAAACATTAACATGCAGCTAAAAAAAAAAAGCAATCCCTGATCATTTCCACATTCTTGCACTGCAGTGTCCTAATCCATATTACTCGGCGTGACTCAGTTTGTATACAAACGCAATCCGCAAGCAATTCCCAAGCAGCTGCTCATTCTAAAAATAAACTCATGGCACTGTAAGTGGCTTTGGACAAACGCTGTAATATGCTGCACGCTCAGAGCAGAAAAGCCCTCCGGCAACATTTCCTAGCTGCTTTGCGAAAGGCCTTTAACGCTGTGAGAAGGACGTTTTGCAAAACAACAGCGATTGTATTTTCCTTTACTACAGATTCCTACATTCCTTATTTCCTCTGCACTCAAAACTTACTCACTTTTCTCCCAGAAAACACTGAAATGTACAGTATGATCCTCAATAAGGGTTTTATTTTGAAGGTTTCCACCAGAAGTGCTATTTGTTTTTCTGGCTGGCTTGACACAGGTCTGCTTGCAGGGGTTGAGCTTGTTTGCACATGTGACAGAACACTAAATAAAATAAAAAAACATGTCATGTGAGGTCTGTATAGAAAATGACATGAGTACTTTCATAGTTTCTAGCATGAAGCTTCAATCAGCCAGAGTCTCACAGTATTGTATGTGTGGGTAAATTAGAGGCCATCTGCTTTTATGGCGTGGCTCAGCTGATAAGAGACAGAACACACACACACACACACACACACACACACACACACACACACACACACAAGGTCAGAGGTCCCTGTGAACGTTTATGGCGAGTGCGCTGTTATGTAATTGTGAATGAATAACTAAACTGTGTGACTGCGCTCGCCGCTGCACTGAGCGTGTCCGCATGTGCGAGAACGCGAATAGGCCCTCGTTAGCCATCTCATTAGCATAATCCCCCACACGCCCTGGGAATTACAGCCACCTCAATCCCATGATCCTCCAGGCCACAGAGAGAGAGAGAGACACTGGCCCACTGTCCGTTGCTCCCGTTGCCATGGTGAGGGGTCAGCGGCAATGTCACCGGGGGGGCCAATCCACTTTTCCCATGGTGTCACTAGTGTGCCTGCATGTGTGTGTGGAGGAAGGGGGGTGGGGGGGGGGGGGGGTGGGGGGGGGGGGTGCTGTTCCTTCCTAGAGGAGTGTGTTTACTTTTGATAAACTCTCCCTTCTGTGCCTATGTTTGGATTAGACCGATATATGGGGCCGATATTGGCCTATTTATTGTAGAATTGATCAATACTATATTGGCTGTCTATGGGAAGCCATTACCCTGAATTGATTCTAATGAGACATTTTGATCAGATTCCACACATGTATGAATATGTTTTAATATTATTGAAATGAGAGTTTTAGTGTCCCATGATGGTCTACATGCTGTTTCAGGGGCTTTTCCACAAAATTCCAGGGGGAAACACTGTTGTACAGGCGTGAAAATGGTCAAATTTAAAGATATTTAACACTGACATAAATATTGGTGTCAGTATCGGCCTCCCACAACCCATATCAGTCGAACTCTGGTCTGTATCTGTACAGTATGTATGCGTTTTACACTCCTTTTTACAGGAAAGCTGTCAGCACGTGACGACAGCCAGAGCAACACGCAACACTGTCCAGAACTCCTAATCTGCAACCAGGAATGTCCAGAGAGGATCAGCGGGGCTTTTCCAGGCCGCTATCTGCTATGCTGAGGTGTGTGAGTGAGTGTGTGTGTGTGTATGTGTGTGTGGGGGTGTAGTTGCGTGGGTAAAAAACGGTCAAATAGATCTATCACAAGTGTCAGTGAATCACCCCGCCACACCGTTAAGACAGACACTTTCAGCAGCAGTAATTCTTATGCAGTTCTAGGTATGGGCGCTCGTATGGGCAGAAAAGGCAAACGTGCCCGCTAATGCAAACACACACACACACACACATACACACAAGTCCTCACCTCATCCTCCTCTGATGCTCTATTGGACGCAGGCTCAGGAAGAGGTCCTACAGGGGAAAAAGAAGACAGAAAAGGCTCAGTTCATCTACATCAAAATTAATCTTTTAGTTTGATAATATTTGATATTCTTTTAGTTTGATGTATGTTACATACAGTCAAGAATATGCCTAATAAAGAGGTCATTGTTTAGGCCTATTCATGAACATCCTTATTAGTAACTAAGGCCTAATAAGGAAACCTGAACCAATCTGGTTGCAGTTTATCATGAATTATGTGCTTGTTTAGATATGGCTTCCACATAGATTTCTGCTGATTTTGCTTGATCTTTGCACTCTATTATAATGATAACTACATGATCAAAGTTGAACTTACTTCAGCTTAAGTTCCACACCCTGCCATGCCTAACCCATGGTTGATACTGCATGATATAACAGACCCTTGGTGCAGCTGAACTGGATCCTTTCCAAGTGGCGGATCAGATAAGACAGTACTGTGTGTGTGTGTGTGTGTGTGTGTGTGTGTTGGTACCGGTGAGGTGCTCCTCGGTGGGCACGGCGTTGCAGCTCTTGAAGAAGTCGTCGGTCTCGGGGTCGACGACCAGCAGGCTGGTCTCGTCCCCTCCGGCCTTGATGGCCATCACCACCTCCGAGTGCTGCATGCCAAGCACCGACATACTGTTCACCTGCAGGAGGAAGAGGAGGAGGAGAGGAGGAGGAGAGGAGAAGAGGGGAGAGGAGGAGAGGAGAAGAGAAGAGAAGAGAAGAGGAGAGAGGAGAGGAGAAGAGAGGAGAGAGGAGAGGAGAAGAGGAGAGAGGAGAGGAGGAGGAGAGGAGAGGAGAAGAGAAGAGAAGAGAAGAGGGGAGAGGAGAGGGGAGGAGAAGAGGAGGGGAGAGGAGAGGAGAGGAGAAGAGGGGAGAGGAGAGAAGAGGAGGAGAGGAGAGGAGAGGAGGAGAGGAGAGGAGAGGGAGGAGGAGGGGAGGGGAGGAGAGGAGAGGAGAGGGAGGAGGAGGAGAGGGAGGAGGAGGAGGAGGAGGAGGGGAGGGGAGGACAGGAGAGGAGAGGAGAGGAGAGGGAGGAGGAGAGGAGAGGAGAAGAGAGGAGAGGAGAGGAAAAAGGAAAAGGAGAGATGAAAATACTTGCTTCACTTTAATTTGATATACTTTATTATTATTTTACTTTATTATAGGTGGTGAGAGTGAGTATTGGGTGGGACATGTTAATGCATTACACTTTATTATTACTTTTCTGAGTAATAGTAAGTAGTGTAATACATTACTATTTCAATTTCTGTAATAATATCACAGCCACTAATCAAAAAAATAAGTCGCTACTTTTGTTATCACCCTCTCTAAATCTCAGATTGGAGCTTATTTATCTAAAAACTAACCAATATATCCCACCCCATTTTTTGGAGTTGAAGGAGACATCTCCATCTCCATCTCCTTTCACCACGCTTCACCAACACGCATCTGTAACCCCTCACTGACAATGGAAGAGTAATGGTAGATATGATGGAAAATGTCTGGGAACGTTGTTATTACAAGGTGTGGTATCTGGGAAACCCTTTTCGGCCGTGCGCCCTCCCAGAGTTGGAACTAATCAAGCATTCGGGGAGATCGGTTGCTGAGGAATTCCTGTGGGAGGAAAATCTGAGGTGGGAATACCGTCAGGAATCTCTCTCGCCGACTCCCACACTCCTGGCACCGGACAACAGCGCCCTTATACATGTGCGGTGCCTATATACGTCTGTGTGTTTCTACATTCGGCTGTGCTTCAAACAGGGTTCCCTCCCTGGCCTTGATATAAAACTCTGTTCGGAATGCTTCCATGAGCTAAAAATGTGATTTCCTCCTGGTTTGTTCATGTTGTTTTTCAGCTCAGAAAAGCTTTAAAGGAGCAAAGTCTGGTTTCCATTACAGTCGGACTTCCGGTGGCCAAAAACAGCTGAAAACCACCATCTAATGCAATGAATGCATGAACCAAGTTGTAAAGCACATCCTGGTATATCGCTGTAAAGTTTTGTAAAATTCCCCAGAGAATGTAACAAAGTCCCGGTCTGAAACCCCTTAAACTTCAAGAGGCTCAGACCTAAATCTGGATACAGTTGCAGTATTATCGTGCTGGCTTCAGCGGGACTATTTCAACGGCATCGTTCCTCCACCCCACCGGTGGGAACGGCTCTGCAGACTGTCTGACCAGTCTGTAATTCACCCCAGAGACGCGGTAAGTGGATTAACTCCGGTCCTGTTACGTACGACATGGCCTGAGGGGCTGCACCGCAACAACACAACCCGGGATGAAAGGCCCACTTCCCCTTCAAACAAACACTGCAAAATACCCCTGATGCCACACACACACACACACACAGCCGAGCACACCTGCACGCAAACACAGACGCACACTCTCCATTACCTAATACCGCTTGTGATTGCAGTTTCCCACTCGCCCCCTGATGTAATAGGATTACAGCTGACACACATACAAACACAAATACATACCCACACACACAGCCGTGCAGCACTCTCACCGATCAGGGAAACGCATGAATGAGTGAACCTCTGTGTGTGTATGTGTGGGGGAGGGGGGTCAGTGAGTGTGTGTTGTGTACCTGGACAATCTTGTCCTGTGGCTTCAGGCCGGCTCTCTGGGCCGGAGAGTCTTCGTCCACGGCTCTGATGTACTGGCCCGGCTTGGTCTTCTCGCTGTGCAGGTTGAAGCCGTAGCCGCTCGACCCCTTCTTCATGTGGCAAAGACGAGGCCGCAACTCCGCTTTCCCGTCCTGCACAGACACAGAGAGAGGCAAATCCAGTTTGTGCACATCTTTGACAGCATGACAGTTCATTTCAGTGATAAAGATATATTACAATATACACTAAAACACACTTTTGATGGCACAACAGTTACTTTAACAAACCTGCGACCACATAGCAGTCGTTTAAAAATTATATCATATTATAGTACAAAGACACACAACTTAGACCACATAAAAGTTTACCAAAAACCACCACTAATACCGCTAATTATGTAAGTGATCACATCAACAACTACATTGTCTGGCATAAGAATGAGATTTATTTATCCATTTCACTCTCTTTTAGCTTCACTGGTGTGTTATTGTTTTATAAAAACAATGAACACAGTGGTTTACAGTGATTTTAGAACAGCTAAGAGACCTAATAGTTGTCTAATAGGCTAAAATCACTGCAAATCCCAGCCTCGTGTGGCTTATTGGTTTTTATAAAAAGGTAATATGCATCACAATACGCAACAGAAATACTTCCCAAACTCTGCACTTGAGCTGGGAGAGAGCTCAATAACCGGGTGACGATTTTCACATTTAAAGAGAAGGATGCCATTTGGTGGATGCAGTGTTAGTGCCTTGCTCTACCCATTGAGCTACACAGGACCCCCATCTTAGACACAAAAAAACGTACCACATATGTCTCCATTGCAATAAACATCCAAAACCGTCTGAAAACTAACACTCAGCAATGTCTTAACACTACACGCCTGTTCTAAATGACAGAGTTATGCATGTCAGGAAATAACTTCCCTATTCATGTACTGTACACATTGTGCTTGTCTGGACAAACAAAACATCAAGTCAGATTCAAAAAAGCAGAACACGAGAGACGAGGTAGTAGAAATGGGACACAATCTACTACTAAACTCTGTGTGTGTGTGTGTGTGTGTGTGTTTGTATGTGTGTATGAGTGAGAGCTTGTGTAGCACCACTGCTGCTGACTTCACTTCCTGAAGCAGTAGCAGGTCTATGTTCTGTAGCATACTGTAGGTTAATCCTGCAGCGGACAACTGCTTAGTTAAGTATATAAGCCCACATGTGGGTGAAGGACCAGAGCAAGTGTTTCCTTTACATTCATTTACCTTACCATAGAAAGCCATCATCTGGCCTTATTGCCCAGCCGGCCCAAAAATATAAATAACAATTACAGAACTTTGCAATGCACTGTTGTACTTATATCATGAGCTTAACATTAATATAAGAGCCTTTCTTAAACTACAACACCTACTGGAATTGATCCTGGAATGGGTTCATCATCATCATTCAATATTTCTAAAATACAGGGGATCCAACGGTGCTTATCTCTTTTATCTCATGCTACGGTCCTTTTAACAGGCAAGATTAAAATATTTGTCTATCTTGCACAATCAAGTCATTGATTGAACTGCGGACTGATATGTTGTTCAGACTGGGAATGCGTTGTACAACACGATTCAACTGTTAAATGTTTAAGTTAACATTTCAAATTTGGTTTGAAATGTCTGCGGGATATAAATAACGAGTAATAACGAGTTTTAACATACAACATTTCAATGGGAATAATACTTATATGGAAATTAGCAATTAGCTATTTATTTGCACTATTTTTAGTTTTAAATTTCAAATGGGCAACAGAGTACCCGAATAACTGTTTACATCTAGTCTGCTAGCATACATGCATAAGTGACAAGTAACTCTAAAACCTTTTACAGCCAGGATAGAACATTAGGCAGCGACTATAGGAACATCTGATGCCCTAATAAAAAGTGTCCCTCACCCCCCCATTGCACTTCCATTGCCTGATAAAACCACCACTATCTACACAACGGCCTCGGCTATCACCAGTCATTTGTTAATGATTCCCTGCCGCTCGATCATTTAAGATCAGCCGTTGCAACCTCAGCATCCACTCAGGACGGGCAGACCCTCTCACTTACTTTACACACTTGGGAAATGGTTTATGTATTGATCCAGCAGTTTATGTAAAATCGAGGTGGTTTATGATTGCTGAAACTTCCTGAATGAGTAAATGGCGTGCTTGGCAGGAGCTGAGGTGAGGCCATGGCCAAACTGAACTTTTGGATGGAACGGTTCATTTATGACAAAGCCGACATAACCTGTGGCTGTTAATGAAGATTATAACGATGATATTAAAATTGAGGTGCAAAGTACAGCATTGGAATGCTTTGAGTAGCCTACTGCTATCTCATTTTCCATGCTGTAACGGTTATGATAAAAGTACTGCTAGAAGTTTTTCAGCTTTATTGTTTGTGCGTTCGTGTGCTTGTTGGAAAGTCAGCTGCTAAACAGCGTTGCATTGGTGTACTATTTCGGAACATGAAACCCGAAAGACATACAATAACTCGGAAACGTGGACAGCAAAATTTTTCCAACTTAATCATCCGACTTGCACAATGTTATCAACAGCACACCCACAGGTCCTGATAGTTTGCTCTCACCGATATCTAAACAGTGTGGGTCTCTCTGGACAGGCATTTGAGTCAGTCAGGCGAGGTGAATGAGAGCCATATAATCCATTTACCTCGCCACGTGGGGGAAGAGAGCATCTGCCCGAGGCACAGGGGGTGAACAGAGATAGATTGCCACCTCTATCTCTCTCTCACTCTCTCTCTGTCCTTCTGCCAATCCAAGTAAATCTACAGTCAATCTGAGGAAGACCTTGGGAGCATGTGCCAGAGAAATGGAGGACGGAGACGTCTCCCTCGTTTACCGTCGGCATAAATCTCTCTCTCTCTCTGTCAGCTTTGCTTTATTCTTATCTCTCTTTCTCTTTCGGCCCGTGAAGACAGATATCCCCGGGCCAGTCCCAGTCTCCGACATCTTGCAAATGTACGAACAGAGCCTTGGCGGGGTGTGGAGGGGTGTCGGTGGTGCCGGTGTTGACTGGCCTTTGAGCGGCTGGCCGGAGATCAGGGGGCTCAGGCCTCTCCCTCTCCCCGGGACAAAATCTGTTATTGTGGGCCACTGTGGGCTCCGGGACCCCCTGAGGGGCCGGGGGCCTGGGCGTAGTGACAGGGAGCAGCGTGGGACTGGAGCGGGGAAACGAAAGGCAGGAAGGGAAGCGCGGGAAGGGTGCCAGGCTAAGTTTCCTCTCGATCAGTTCTATAACGAACCTTTGAAGTGGCGATTTCTGCCTGGAAAGAGTGAAATTCAATTTTCTCTGAAGAGCAAGTCCAGAAGAATCATCCCATTCATCGTACAGTCTGATACAAGAGCACTTTATTATATTCGCTAACCTTGACTTATCTCTAGGCTATATCGTTAATACGAGCTCTTTTATAAACAGCAGGACAGCAGGCGTCTCTCTGGCTGTCTAGGATAGACTGCTGTCCTCCACCGCTTCCTTTGTAGCAGGCCTCTATGTGAAAAAAGCTGCTGTTTGCTGAAGCTGAGAACTGGGTAAACAACATAGAAAAAAAAAAAAGTAAACACAGAGTCTCTACCACTCTATGGGCTCCACGACACAGAATTAGGAGAAAATAATAGCCATCTGGCTCAGCAGTGCATGTGTGTGTGTCTGAGAGAGAGGGGGGGGGAGAGAGAGAGAGAGAGAGAGAGAGAGAGAGAGAGAGAGAGAGAGAGAGAGAGAGAGAGAGAGAGAGAGAGAGAGAGAGAGAGAGAGAGAGAGAGAGAGAGAAAAAGTGGTGTCCACAGCATTTGTGTTAATCATCACATGCAAGTACGTTCTTTCACTACAATTGACTATTGATTTCTAGTTTCTCATTTTCTCTCTTTATTCTGTCTGTCTGTTGGTATACATACACAGGAAAACCACAGCTTAGTGGTGCAACAATGAGCAGCATTGAAGCACTTGAGACAGCAAGTACAATACTGACACTGTTGAGCTCTATAATGATGACAGCACTAGTGGGTAAAGTCCACGAGTGTCTGTTAAACATGCTGCATGATCTGCGATGCTTACTGCTGACAGCAACACTTCCCTGAAGATAAACATCTTTCAGAGATAACGTGCGTCCAAGTGGCAGTGAGATGCCTCGTGTGATGATGGCACAGCCTAGAAATTCACTGCAACTTTCTTGAGATAATTCAAGAGAATAAAGTTGTGAATAGCTAACATTAATTGTATGATACTCCCCTCCACAGGGAGGTCAGAGTCAACTACAGAACAGCAACCCCCAGTTGATAATCCGTGTCTTGCTCAAGGACACTTCAGCAGGATGGATGCTTCCCGATATGCGGGCAAAGGAGGAATTGGAATTAGCTAGGCCAAACTACAACATACTGGCAGTAGAGATTTGTCTTTGTCTCCTGGAAAAGTCTTTTTCTGGACTCCAAGATGGACAGCCAGAAACAAAAAGCTTTCTTGTTCCCTATACTTTATCTTCATTGGAAGAGAATGCAAGAACATGCACAAACATATGTGCATGCATCCATTTTGCTAGACTTTCAGCATCCAACTTATATTTGTCGTCAAGGTAGAAGGAAAAAGTTGGTCAAATTAAACTTTTGTTACCACTATCTGCCTGCAGGCGCGGTAGATGGCTTTTAATGCCAATATTGGCATTGGAGTTTACCATTGTCCTATTGAAAACAATGAACATCCGGGTTGCTGTCTACAACATACTGCTAATGGAGGATTAGTTGAGTTTTAGTATGCTGGTACAAGCGGCAGCTGGCAGCCATTGTAAACATTCCCTAAGCCTGCTGAATATCAAAGGTTAATGGTTTTACAGCTCGCTGTGGTTAAACATGAGATCTTATGCTCTACCCTGGTGTCCCATAATGATCTCTGACTTGTTGGGAGGACCTTGAACTGAGGGCGAAACACTCAGAATAGGTGTGATGTGAAAACTTTACAAGGCTATTTCTAATCCCAATTGCACAGACAGAAACAATAACATTAACGTTATACAGCTGCAATCGCAAAGTCTTAAATCTAACACATCTTGATCCATTTGTTACAATCTATCTAAATGAGAAGCAGTCTACAACCATTAGTGTAGAATCAACACTACATACCCACATAGGTTTCTCTGAGTGTTGCATGTATTGTGACACTCTTGAACCTTACAGCCCCACTTGCACAAGCCTCTTGAAATAATGTTCAACTTGAGAGGTCCAGGGATCGCTGCAGTCCACAGTACGCCTTGATAGCAAGCATTACGCAACTGACTTTTCTGTGGTGTAAAGCCCAAACAAAGAAAAATGGCAGCTTTGGTATCTGTCCACTTAGTCATTTTCTACTTTGAGTAAATTCAGAGGAAAGAGAAAAAAATGTGTCTAACTTGCTCTCTGTATTGCTCAATTGATATACCTGCTAAGACTTGTTGGACCCAGGATGGAAGATAGAGATCTGATTGGAGTTGCAATGTCATACCACCTTTGGGAAGAATAGTGGAGACTCGATGGAGAGATGACCAGGCCGGTGAAGGGAAGGGAGAGCTGAGCGGCTAGTCATGGCAGAACTCCCCAACACTGAACAGTAATGACTGGGATCACAATAACTTTGGGACATAACAATAGCGTCAGTGCACTATGGACTAAAGCTCCAACAGCGACCACTGAGAAAGTATAATCCTCAAATCCAACTTATTTCAAAGTGTTTGTGCCTCAACAACACCAAGACAGAAATAATCAGAGACAGCCAGTCACTAACTGTGTGTGATGTTAAATTTTTTCACAGTCTGACTCACAGTCTGTAGTGTGTCCCCAGCCTAATCAGAGACTAAGACTGGTGGGCATAGTGGCTCGCTGACTGACTTATGTGCCTGTCTGATGAACGTGATAACATTTAACTTTTGTGTTTATTGCCCGAGGATGTTACCAGCTTACACAGTCAACACAGACTACATAGAAACGTCATTACATGTAGTATTATGGTTATCATTGTGTGTCGGAGACAAAAACAAACCATGGCTGTAGCTGGAGCGCTATAGCAACAAGCTAGAGAGGACAGGAAGTGGTTTCCTCATGTAGGCTGACTGCGCTCCACCCGAGAGCTCATCTACTGACAGAGGAACTTGCTCTGTGTGTGTGTGTGTGTGTGTGTGAGCACCGGTTTTACCATTGGCCTTTACCCACACATTCTGCAACTGAAATGCAAGAGTCTGACATCACTACCTTCTGTTTTCTGGGCCCTAAAGTCTGTACTGATGTGTTCTGGGACGTTTACATTTTAGTCATTTAGATGATGCTGTTATCCAGAGCGACTTGCAATGAGTACAACAGTAGTAAAGCCTTCAATTCCTAGATAACCATAATAACAAAGAATCAACAGTAAGAAGATCAAGGGTCAGAGTCCAGACAATATTCCTGTGACCACAGAATGATCATGTAACAGGGAGGTGCTACGAAAAGAAATAGAACACGATCTAAGGAGAGAGAGAGAGAGGGGATTTTCTTTAGATTTTGATGAGAGTGCATTAGAGCAAGTAGACATGGGAGAGAGGATATGATTCAACGGGGAAAGGGTGACAAGTACGGGCTGATACAAGTACAGACAGATATGACATTTTCAAAGTACGATTATCTTGGCTGAAATTATCTCAATATATAATATTATCTTGATAATTAGTAATAAGATGAAATCCTTAAAAACAGTGCTGCATGCTTCAATTACAAAAAAACGAAGACTTTATAACATGTAAAATATTTGACTTTTTTCTTGAAAAACAAAATTATAAAATGCTCATTTAGCTTATAAAAACTGTACGAATAGTTTTAAAGAACACATAAAAATACAAAAAGTTAGAAAAATCTACCAGCCTGCATCCAGGATCCACATGAAGTTGCTGGTTATCGCAGTGGTCATGGTAATAAAAATTAGGGACGGTGTCATAACCATTTTTTTTTTTTTACCATGATATATAGTATCACCGGTTATTGTCCCATCACTAGCCCCCCCATCTCACACCACCTGCCCCTGTTCTCCATGATCTGAACATCTCTCGACCAATCACTGTTTGGTCATGCTGACAGAGTGAATGCTCAATTTAGCAGCGACTCTGATTAGAGGGGAAAGCAGGCTGAGCCCAGAGCTTGAGGACAAAGCCCTGTATATAACATAGAATCAATGCATTCACTAACCAGTTTTTAGAGAGAGAGAGACTTCAAAGACGCTTTCATAATTACTTGCACCAAATGCAATTAGAATCCCTGTCATGCCAAAGACCCTGATTACATCTTGATGGATCTGCAGGCCTTTTTGGACAGCTTAACTTCTCGGTCCAGTCTTAAGCTGAAGGGAGCGAAATTGCTGTGGGACTGATTGCTAAAACCCTCCTGTCATCTAAGCAAGGGCATTCTAAGCATGTCCTTGGTTAACCTTAAGTGGAAAAATGTGAAAAATGAATGGATTGCTGGATGTCCTTTGTGCGGTGCATGTCAATGAATGGACTTCAATTATGAATAAAAGGTGTGGGAAGTTTGGACTACTGACTGACGCTGTGGGAGTGTATGTATTTTGAGTATGTCATGGAAAAAAACAAGCTGCGGCGGTGAGGATGCGATGATGTCAACGCCACTTTATTGAGTTTGTTTTGGATGGCAGCCCTCATAAAGATCTCGATAGAAACTAGTTGGCACAGGCGAGGCCATCAAGATCAAGTCCACTGAATAATAGTGCCATTGAGTGCACATTCAGCACTTTAGAAGAAATTTAGAAGAAATTTAGAGTGTTACATAAGTGCCAATACAATGTCTCTCTAATCTATAAACGCAATACCGTAGGTAAAGGTGTTTTGTCGACCGAATCGTAAGTAAACCTGAGCAAAAGCGGCTGTATTGAGTAACACCAAAGTAATCTTTGATTTATAGCTTCCACTACCCCCGATTCAATAAAGTGCCAGATCAATTGTTCTTTTCCAGCACTCAGTGAGCCTGAGTGATAAGAGATGTTGTGAAACCCTGCAGAGAAGGCCTTTGTGACTCTGTGAGTCTGAGGTCGAAAGTCTTAAGTTCTCCTGTAACTGCCCAAAGAGGGAGTGGACGCAAGGAGAACACAGGGTGAAAAGTGTCCATGTTAAGTTATCAGGGTAAATATAACGAGTGAATGTCTTCTGTAAACGAGTAACTGAACTGTCCATTCATATGGGGGGTTAAGTTACGATGACGGGAAAGCTCATTTTCTCTGCCACTCAGACAAAAAGCAGCAGCGCAATCACTTCACAGGACAGAAAATGTCCTTTTTTATTATTGGTTGTGGACCCAATTACATCTAACCTCGCCGCTTTTAACACCAATGCATTTAGGATTCTGCTATTCCGTCATTTGTCTGACATTTTCAAGTCTTCAAGTGGAGAACAAATTGCTGTTTAATCCTCTGGCCAGCCCCCTCCTACCCACACTCACCACACACACATACACACACACACACACACATACACACTTCAATCCGGCCCTATTGACAGTGTGTGTTAAGAGGGGGTGTAGGTATTTCAGGGTCGGTGTGGCCTCCTTGTTGAGGCGTGAGAGTCCTCTCTCCTTTCCTCCCTGGCCGAATCCCCTTTCTCCCCATGCAAACACTGCGGACAAAGCCTCATTCTGCTGCTGGGAATCGCTATGGTGACCAACAGACGGCCCTCGGGGTGGTGGAGGGACTGAGTCGCTGGAGGCCAGGATGTTACCATAATATGATGACATGCTCACTCAACCCATGCTTTTATCTAAAGGGGAAAGCAATATCTGTGGAATTAGTTATAGAAGTCCTTCTTAAGAATGTCACTATGACGATTTTGGTTAATTTAGTGTGGAAAAAAGTTCAGTATCCTTTCAAATACTTCTTTGGGTGTGATACTTCTTTGGGTGGGACTTTGCCTGGGACAGCTAAAGCAAGTCAAATTAAAGAGAAGTACGTGAAAGGAGCTATTATTTGAAGTGTAATCACAGTTGTGCACAGTTGGGCTAGTTTCACGTCATCATCAGCCAGCCCATTCAAGTGTAGCCCTCTGGGAGGCTAGTATCGGAGGCCAGTATCAGGCCATCAGCCAAGCTCTGCCAAGTCTCCCATCAGGGAGGAATGTAGCTGGAGGTTCGCAGCATCCTAGCCAGCCAGCCAGGGCTTCTCACTCACTGGAGGCCAGAGCATTAGTGAAGGGAAAAGAGTCAGAGTAAGTAAGTAAAGAGAGACAGAGACTTGAACATCGCCATTTCCACTAGCAACACATGGCCAAAATGCCCACCTGAGGTAAACATACAATGTATAAGTTTATCAAAATGCTAATAAGTATGAGGATTCACAACTTGTTCCATTAGTCACTTTAAAAGGGTGCTAAATGTAGCATGTTTAAACATCAGTCTATGATTATATACCTTGATATAATTAACATAAACAAATCAGACCATGGTCGAGATGAGAGGTAGACTGTAACACACCAGTGGTATTGTTGGTGACCACATTTCCCATAAACCCTGTTGCTTCCTCTTTGCTTCTTCCATTAAACGTTTTCTCCTTGGCTTTACTGAAGACAATAAACATGTTAAAAGTCATTTTTCCATCTGCCTTTCACTCCTTCCACCATCTGCCATTGCCAGAAACTCTGAAAGCTTTAGCTCTTTTTGAGCTGGAAGAATAGCTAATAATCCTGTTTTGTGGCGTAAATCAATTTATGTCGTAAAGCAATACAGCCAATTTCCAATGAATCCGACGCAGTGTTACACAATGTAAAATTAATGTTCGGCAGTCGTCTCGGTGAAGAGGTCTCGTCTGTCTGTGGTAATTATACATGATGATATGCGTTGCACTGCACCTTTAGTATACTAGATTAGTGTCATGATTCAGTGTGTGGGCTGGAGAAAAAATTAAATTTTAAAAAATATCTCAAACTTGTGATAACTGATGACTTTGGGGCAGCAGGGTGAATGGGGAGACCAGCCTTCACCTGTTGGACCTGTGTTCAATTCCCTGTTTTGGCAAGCATCCGCCCAGCTCCAAGGCTGCTGTTCTGTAGCTGGCCCTGACCTCTGACCTCCCTGAAGAAGGGGGCAAGAGAAAAGAGGATTTCCCCAACTAATACAGCCATATTATAAGCCAGAAATCAAAACAACTTCCAATTCTAAGAGCTCCACGCCGCAAAACACCTCCAGAATAAAGCTATTTTCCACTGCTGTTGCACAACATATAAATCAGGGCCCAGACTTTGCACTGGCTAGCACAGTTACATAGCCTAGAAAAACCTTGGTGTGTCTTGTGACCCCTGCACACCCATGGCAGAATAACCTCATAAAAATGATTTCATAACCAGCAGCGAGAGCCACGTCTTTTAAAGAAAGAGACGGGAATACAGTACACCAAGGAAAGAAATTATGTCTGGAAAAATGTTTCAGATTTCTAGGAGGTGGAAGGCCCTTTGCAGAAGCATCCAAAACGTTCCCAATGCCTGAGGACCTGGATGCACATTTGGTGGGTGAACATGAATGGCGCTCCAAACCCCAAGTCGTTGTGGGATGTGACAGTGGTTGGGATAGCGAGATAATGAGAGGAGGGTGACACTGTCCAAAGTCACATCTGTTTTCTTGCTAGTAACAAATGTATTGGCCCTTTCTGTAAATACTGTCAATACGAAACACATTCAGAGGAACAGAAACAGTGATGCAGCTTCATCCAACACCTGGGACCTGAAACAAACCAAGACGCTCTTCCTTAGACTTAGGACAGCATCTAAAGTTCCCTGAGGCCTGTGCAATCACTAGGCACTATTTTTATCCCATAATGATAACTCATATCACTAAAAATCCTAACCAATAATGATCAGAGCATGAAACAAGATGTTCTGTCTTGTTGACACGCATCAAAGCAGCGAAGATTCTAGTCCGACAAGCCAAACCTGACCAGGAACTTAAGATGGGGTAACAGCGAGTCTGACAGACATTTATACCACAAAGACTCTGTTCAACAGGAATGGGTAGAGGCATTTCGCTATGCCGTGTCACCTCTCAGTCCTAGCTTATAGCTTTTCACTGGCTCTGGCACCAAAAGTGGCTGCTTAATAGGGGATCTTTTTCCACATAACCTTTGCAGCTCACAGGCACAGACGGCTACAGATTAGATGGGAAAATATAAGCCAGGCGCACTGCTGTTTTGGCTGAGATATCTCTTCGTGTCTTGTCTAGTCTGACTCCTGTACAGTAGCAATATGGAGTGCATTACACGCTTGTTGTTTTTAATAACTGATTTAATAAATGTTTTTTAAGTAACCTTACAGTGTATCTTATTTTATCAGGGTAGCAGGGCTACAGGTTTACAGCCTCTCAGTCTGACAGTTCTCCAGCTCTAATACTGTATATAGGCTACTTAAAAGTGGAAAAGCATCATTTGTACTTGGTTCCCTTAAAAGACCCTATTCTCATAATGTACACACCTCTTAGCACATAACTCAATACTTCTTAGGAATCAATAGAAGCCACTGGAATATTCGGCACTGAAGTGACCCACCAAGCAGCACTTACTTTAAAAAAAAAAAAATAATAAGTAAATTAAACTTTTTGAATTGGTTCAACCTGCTCGCTTTCACCCTCCACTGTCTATTTTGGTGGGAGATGATTGTCGGAATAACAGGCGAACCAGTTTAAAAAGTTAATATTTTTTAAATATGAGCACCTTGGTGGACTGAATGTATGCCGAAATGAAGAATGTACCTTAACGATTCAGAAAAGGTCTTAAATCGTGTTGTGGAGGTATGTATGTTTGCCCGTGGGCAAGGTCACATATTTTTGAATGGCTTTTTGCGTGACGTTCTCTCCAAATAAGAATGAAATGTAGTGCTGCTATGGTTTACCCTCTGTTAAAGGCTTGCTGTTTACCAACTTGTCTATTTTGAATGTTTTTAGCTGTAGACTGGGGAAAGTTTGAAGTGACTTGAAAGGACTTTGAGTTGTTGTAGTTTACCTTGGAGCTGACACTCAGCCTCTCCAGGGAGACCTCTCCGTTTTCTCCCGGGGCAGGGGTGGACTCCCTCGAGGTACCGTTGCTCTGTGCGTCCCCGCGGTCCGAGTCGCCGTCGCTCCCGGGTAGAGGGATCCCCTCCGTGGCGAACTCTTTCCGGCACGGCAGGTTGTATTTCTTCAGCAACTCTGTCGTCTCGTCGTCCACCACGACAAGCTCCAGAGCCCCGGAGGTGGCTCGTATCCTGGCGACCACCTGCTGATGGCTCTCGCCCTCCACGCTCTCCCCGTTAACGAAAGCCAGCCGGTCCCCCGCACGTAGCCCCGCGGATTCGGCGGGAGAGTCGGGCTCCACGAGCCTGATAAACTGCCCGGATTTGCCCTTCTCCCCGTGCAGGTGGAACCCGTAGCCGCTGGTTCCCTTATCCAGGAGACACAGTCTGGGTCGGAGGTTTGACATGTTTTTGCTGTTTTAGCAGACGAAAACTATCTATTTCCACTGTCCAAACGGTTTCAAAACTTCAAAATAGGCGAGACAACAACCATGCAGAAAAAAGTGACACCTGTCTTACTCGGAGAAAGCCTCCACTTCCGCAGAACTGAGTCAAGATCCACTCTCCGTTGCTAAAGTTGCGTTTTCACTCGTACCGCCCGGTTCACAGATCCTCCCCGAAACTATGTTGCAATCTTCTATTTTTCACAGCTCTAATCCGCCACCGTTCAAAGCATAGGTACCACTGTCAAGCTAGCCAGAATGAGAAGATAACATTTCCGGTCGAGTTTTCACAATAAAAGCCTTTTTGCAACCTTTTGAGTAATACTTTTACTTTTTTTACAGTTGCTTTGCTTCAGTAATGATTTTTCAATGTCTTGTTACTTCCAACAACATTGCCCAGATCAGTAGCAAGCACTGCAACACAATTGCTATCACTCCACCATTACATGAAAGGCTGTTAGAAAACCATTTATGGCTGTTTCTGAAATAGCAGCAACATTTATGGGTTGTAATACTATTTTTACTTTGTTTCTTTGGGTTACTGTTGCTGTAAAATAGTGTCATGTATTGAGTCTCTGCTTTGTATACACGTTACAGTATTGTGCTGCTACAAAAACAGTCACTGTATACTGCACACTATTTGTTGCATCGCCTAATTCAAAATGCTGTAACCTGAGCAGGAAGGGAAGGATATGAACGATGCTGCTCTTCCTGCCTGTGGCCTGGTGACCGGGGAACTTGGCAGACTGATGTCCACCTCGGTCGTGACTCAGGCCTGAGGACTGGAGACAGGCGCTTCACAAAGTCACAGTCCTGCCAGGCAAAGTGTTTGGCCCAGAGCAGCAGCCCAGGAAAGAGCCCACTCTGCCAGCCCACTGTGCCTTTGGTGGAGGGCAGACGATTCGGGGGTTACTCTGTGGCCAAATATATCCTTCCTGGTACTGTCCCTGACTCATATCAAACAGGCCATTTAGCCATTTCGCTTTCTGGAATGACACAACACCTCTGCCTTCACACACTGCCCACAGACTGGGGATGAAAAGTAGCTGTTTAGCTATATCTCTGTACAATGCATCAGACTTCTTGAAGGTTTATGGGTTTTTTTTGTATGTGGTCCCTGTTAAATAAACTTAAACTTTCTATAAAGAATGATGATGAGGTTAAGTTTAGCTAAAATTAATTAACTGTACATTTACCTCTCAGATATTGCACAACTTGGATTGATAAGCAGCCTCTATGTGTCACATGTTCTGTTTTGTGCGTAGGCCTAGTTCCTCTCATAGGTAGGTTTTATTAGTTGGCATTTTGTTTGGTTTGAATTCAGCAAAAGTAATCCCCATGCTGAGTGATTGCTGCTGGCTTGGTGGATAGGGGAGGAAGGGGGCTAAGTGCGTTAGTCTGCCTGATTTTTTTCAAACTTAACTACTGCAGCTCTCATGTGACAGTTGGCTGACTTGGCACATGCTTGCTGCATCCACCAGATTCAGCAAATTTCTATGAATCCACACAGACAGTGCAAGTTCAGCTATGGCATTACCAAGAAAAATATCCATATTCATGTGACAAGCCTTTAACTCAAATTTCATTTGGTAATTTGCCTATTTTAGAATCATATCCCATTGTATTTAGTCAAATGGATTTTCATACTCAAAGAGTTAAATTCTCCACAAGGTGGCAATACATACAAATCAGATACAGGAAAGCATGTTATGTGTCTGTTAGTCATGTTTTCATCATTATGATACAAAAAACTTGAATATTTTTGTATATCTTGTAATATTTCTAATCTCTTAAGAGGCACTGTGATAATGTCTAAACACTGTGATGATGTCATCAGTGATGTTCAGGGATGCTGATTAAGGTATTTGGTTGTGATGTACTTACCTGTTTTATTATAGAAATCTAAATGTTAATACACCTACCAGCCTATGCCTAATTAATGTTTGAATGTCACTTATTGTATTTAGAACAACTTCTTCTCTGATAGAAAGCACTTCATCGCAGCATTGCTCTGCATTAGATCTACACACAGGTAAATATACTTGTTGAAGCCAAAAGGTGTTGAATTAAAGAGAAAGATGATCCAAATGTCTTTCCCTTTTAAGTCATAGGTATATTTTATTATATATTTATATATTGCAACTCCAAGGAGAGTTATAAAGTCTCAAGTAGAGAAAGCAAAGTCTCAGAAAATAATGTGTGTACTAACTACTGTATATAGAGATACTTTGTCCACAACACACTCCATTCATCATACATTATAACTGTATCTCTTGGGAAGAGAGGGAGGGAGGAGGAAACGGTTTCTCTCATCTCCTCAGAAGGGATAAACAGTGAGTTCTCCTGTCTTACCTGACCTCAGGTCAGGCTGCACTGTGACACTGCAAAACATAATCTATCATTGTGAACAAGGGGCCTCTTACAGCGCTGGAGCAGAGAGAAACTGAATAGGAAAATAGGAAAGTAAAAGTATGTGTTCAGACAGGTAATCATGATTAATAATCATGAAGAGAACGCTCTGATAAAACATTCAACATTGTACAATCTTAAGACTTTCATGGTTATTCTCCATAGACATTAGTTGAGACATTTCTTCTTGAGAAGCTAGCTGCTGACTAACACTGTACTCTTGTAACAGAAACAGCAGGCAAATTCTGAGTATGCTGATCATGCAACAATGAAAGACATTTGCACCCTGTCATATTTGCACATTGCCACATGCACTTTCAGTCTTTTACTTATAATCTTATAACCGTAGCAACAAGTTTAAACAAATTAACAAACAGAGAGTGAGACCATCTGAATGTAGAGTCCCACCTGCTCTCTGCTGCTCTATCTTTTCTTTTCCTTTCTCTGCCTGCACTGTATGAAGTCCCGCAGCTGCTGTCATACTACGGTTGAGCTGTTTGTGTAAAGCAGAGCGAACTTTCACATTGTCACCTTTAGCTTCTGCAACTAGAACTAACGTTTCCTCTTTTCAGCTGGTGTATCAGGGTGTTAGTTGGGTGAAACTCCTCTGTTCCATCTGGCTGTTAGAGAAGACACCCTCTGTTCTGCTGACGGCCTCCATGGGCCTAAACAGGCCTAAACTGGGTGTAGAGGCTGCTGAAGGACATAGAACATGCTGTCAAGAGAGAATGCCAGTAAGCTGCTCTCCATGTAAGATCAAACAGTTTCCAGAGACTGTCTGCTGAAATGTCGTGAGCCTTGACATTTAGGAGGATGGTGTCTGCTAAAAGTCCTGTTATGTCTGATAAACTTATATCTGTGTGTTATATCTGTACCTATAGGGATCATTCAAAAGTGTAGACCAATGGGATATCAGTTACAGGCAGAGACAGGCAGTTGTATTTGATGGAAGGGCGGAGGGGCGGGACTGTTCAAAACTCTGTGACCGTTTTATTGGTTGAAATTTTTATGTACGCCGCCTGGTCACCACTTAAGATTTTCCGTTTTCCAGGATGTAAAAGTAATGAGATTTTGATATAAAGATACAAGAAAATAAATGTTTTGGCTTTTTTTTTGGACATAAATTGTCAAATAGCTGTATGGTATGATAGTTAGAATGAGCTAAAAACAAGAAGCCGAGCTGGACAGAATCCAAATAATCATCAGAGGAGCAGGTGTCGCCTCGCAGGTCTTCCCCTCACTTCAAAGCAGGCAGCAGTGCAACTGATAAGCGTCATGCAGCGACCACAGCATCCACTGCATGACCTGCCCCCCCCCCAGTGTGAGGCAACTGCACCATCAAAGCACTGAGAAACCACAGCCAGTTGGCAGAATAAAACAAACCGCCTGACTGTTCAGACTGTTCAATCAGGCTTTTTAAACAGACATTTAAAATTCCCCAACAGTGTGTCATATAAAATTCAGAAATGTTTTGATGATATTTGCTGTATTTCTGTTCTTTATTGCTAGCATGAGGTAATAAAGTAAAGTCAAAGTCAACATCGTCAGCATACAGTAAGACCATGTTTTCTTCTGCCTTGAGACCTGCAACGAAAACCTATTAGGTGTGCAAATACATCTGCTGATGCTTCTGGACACATCTTCAGCGATGTTTCCTGGAATCATTGGGTGTTTCAGGTCTTTCGACATCATACACCCTCATCCAGGCGACCCAGCTGAGGCTGATCAGACCTCAGCTTGTGTCCAGATGGCTTGCTAGCTTCTCTGTGCCCCCATGGCTCTCTTCTCTTGAGCCACAGCCATCTTGAGGCTCTCTCTGCCGCTTCAGTGGTGTTGCGGACGGCTCCTATCCTCCTCGTTCCCTCGATGCCCAAAAAAACTGACAGCTCTGGACAGGGATCGGACAGGCCTCTTCCAAGCAGTCTTCCCAGGGGACTGTCCAGCAGCTCCAGCAGGACAGCTTGTTTGGTGGACAGGAGAACGATGTCTGGTCTTAAGGTGGTGTTCGCAATGTGGTTGGGGAACTTCAGTTGCCTCTCGAGGTCTACCGACAGCTGCCAGTCCCGTGCAGAGGCCAGGATTCCTGCAGATGTTTTTGCAGAGGGCTTCGGCTGCTCCCTGGTTCTGACCATGTGTGAAGGTTTTGACGGGATGGGAAGCACATCATACACCGCCTGGATGAGGAACTTGATCCGGTGGGACTCAGCCCGGGTCACCTTCCTCTCTAGCGCGTTCTCCCATCTCGTCCAGGCACCCTGACGCCTCATTGCCACCATCCTGCAGGATCTCTTCTCCTCACACTGCTGCTCTCACTTCCTCCTGGACTAGGTGGCACTTCTACTTCCCTTTGGTGGATCCCAGTCCAGCTCTGCCCCGTGTCACCACTCCTACCAGCCTGTTGTGACGCAGCCTTGATTCTGCCTGCAGAACAGCTTCCTCTTTTTTGTTATTAAATCAGACGTTCTTTTACTTTCACATTTAATAGCTGCCAAAACCAAGATACAAATAAAGGGTTAGGTTACTCAAGTTCGACATATAAAAACAGAAACTAAAATACAGTGGTAAGTGTGCACATCCCTTATAATTGTTATGATTGTCTATTAAGCATGGCTCATTTTTCTGCATCCATAATTAAATTAATTAAACTTGAATGTGTTGTTAATGCACAGGTGTATAGGAATATTTTGCCATAGATTTTGTGTAGCAACATTATGAAAGGTGAATTGTGCAGGGTCCAATTTAGCTTGTGTTCATTATAGCTGCTGTGCAGTGTAATAATATGCAGCATTTGTAGTTAAAATGGTGCATAATATGTGATACTTTCTAACGTTGTTAGGACATCAAACATGAATCTGAGTTCTCCTTGTTGGGTTTAATGATGAAATAAAAAATAAATTAGTTTAAAGGAATAGTTCACCCAAAAATAAAAAATCATCATCTACTCACCCTCATGCCAAATGAAACACAGGTGAAATTTGTTAGTCCATATAACACACAGGGAGGTTGCCAGCACAACTTCGTAGCAGCCTTCTCCAAAACAACTGAAGTCAGTTCAGAGTTCCAAAACAAAAACAGCCAAACAATCACACTGTGAATAGAAATACCTATACACCATTATTTGTTGCAAATCAATCAGCTGTAGTTAAGATTTGCACTAAATTATGGTGTAAATATAGGTCTTTTTGGAACTCTGAAGAACTGGTCCCCACTGACTTCAGTTGTTTTGGAGAAGGCTGATATGGAGTTGTGCTGGCAACCTCCCTGTGTGTTATATGGACAAACTTCACCTGTGTTTCAACTGGCATGAGGGTGAGTAGATGATGACAGAATTTTCATTTTTGGGTGAACTATTCCTTTAAATCTCTTTTTTTACACTTTTGTGCTTTTATTTTGACACCCAAACCATAAAGCCTGTTATTGGTTATTCTGGCTAGCTTAACTCATCTCTGAAACGTGGCATTACACAAATAGATGGAAAATCACAAATATTTTTACATCCAAAACTGCAAACTTGCCAATTCACAAATAAGTTTACAGACTGTGAATATGGTTCAGCTATGCAAATGGATATGAAAATATTAAAATACTGTTAGATACATATCACTCCATTTATTTGAGCACTTGTGCCACTGCTATGGGTTCAAATAGACTTTCATCAAGTGTCATCAAATGTTTTAACCCTTAAAACTGCCAGTCTAAAGGGCACTCTTTCATTACAAAATTCTATGCAACATAATGCAATATGATCTTTTAGTATTTGTTTTACAGCTATAGTTTCACTACATATTTACTGTATTGATTCCACTAAGTATTTTGGTGCAATTGTGTTGTACTGTACAAACTTTATGCTTTTATTTTGAAGGCAATATTGCCTCATGTTCAGTCTAGTTTACTGTGGGTTGATTGATGCAGCTTGATTGGTTACAGTTTGCTTAGCTGACAGGTGACAGGACCAATCAGTGATCTGATTTGAGAAAAAGGGAAACAAGCTAGTGAAAAAGTAGTGGAAAAGCTTCTGTTTCTATTTAATTTTGTCGATCGTCTTTTTTCCAGTGGAAATGTGTGTTTGTGAGTCGAAACAAACCTGATTCAGCCTAAACCAATCAAATCTAAGCATATATAAGATGCAGCTGATCTAAATCAGCTCTGGTCCAGGTGTCAAGTGCCCTCTGGTGTCTCTCTCTCTCTCTCTCTCTCTTTCTCTCTCTCACTCACACACACATTCACACTGGTGTAACCATGGCAGACAACAGCGGTGAAAAAAACTACTGTTCATACAAAGCGTCCTGACTTTGAAAAATAGTTTATTTTTATGCACACAGTACATCAAAGATAACTTTTGGCAATGGTATTCTGACAACAAATAAAAGCTCACTGTATACAAGGTCTAAATGGCTGCAATCTGAATAGATTTAGATTCATATAAACTGTTGCAGCAGGCATCAATCTGAACTGACTCAACACATAAAGAATTGACAATTATCAAACAGTAGAAATATTTGTAGAGGAGCTTTTTTTTCTCCTGTAATTGCATACCGTTGTCAAATGGTAGTTCATAAACTTGCTTACTAGTAAACAGACATATTACAGTCAAACCTGAACATGGAGCCGTTGCATTGACATCATTAGTGCCTCATGTAATTTTCAATGTCACTGTGTTAATATAGCAGCCAGTTGAGCGACACAAGACAAGACTCATATTAGATATTATCCATATTAGATTTTCAAAATAAAATTAAACCCTGAGCACCGAGTTCAAATATAATTACAAAATGCAAATTAGAATTTAGTCCTGCATTTTCATTCATCTTGATGCATATAAAGGGGTTTCATATGTTATGGAGGCACTGCATACAGATTTGATACCATGCAATGCGGTAAACATGCAACTGACCTTCAAAATAAAGCTCATAATCAGCCCGGAAAAGTCATAACCATGAAAGAAATACAGCAAAATAGAAGCTCTCGGGTAAAAAAAAACCACATGCAGCCAACATGTCAAAACACTTCAACTAGAAACCTTCACTTCAAAAAATATGTATAGTTTGTAAATGTACAAGTAGCTCATATTCTGTTTGGTCCAATGCATCAATCCCATTTTCAGATGACCAAAACATCCTAGTTGTGTGTTTTTAGAGCATTTATTGTTAAAGCTTGAATGCATTCTTCCATAAATTCAGAATATACTCCGTTTACTTGGCTCTGAGTCGTATCCATGACACAGTGTATGGCCTTTGTCTGGATCCGGTCGGTACATTGCATGATACTTGATACTTGAGTTTTGCAGCAGCAGATGATTTTTTCCAAGCTTATGGAAATCCACTTTCAAGATGCTTCAGGAAACAATGCGTACTTCAAAACGACACAACAGAGACGGTGTTCTTTCCCAGCTTATGGCAGCTTTGTGTGGGCGCACTTACTTCTGTAAGCATCCTCCACTCTTGCAGATTGGTTTCTTTGTGACATCCTTGTTTGTATATTACCAGTGATGCAGTGGAAAATACGAAGGAGGGTAAAGTATAATTTCCAGTCGCTGATCATCATAAGGCAAACAACCGCCAATGTGAACAAAAATCAAGAAAAGCATTAAAGGTCCCATATTCTACACTTTCCAGTGTTTTATTTTCTGTCTTGAGGTCCATTCAAAGCTGTGTGTGTGGTGTCATGTACCAAAAACACTCTCAATCCATTTTTTCACGTTCATTTTCCAGCATCTCTCTGAGCCTTACCAAGAACAGGCTGTTTCTGTCGTTGTGTCTTTAAGGCTCATTAATATTAACGACCCTCTGTTCTGATTGGCTAACTGTTTCAAGAGTGAAATGTGAGACACCGCAGCCCGGCAGCTACAGGTAGGGAAAACTCTCCGGTAATAAACAATGACAACCGCTCAACCGCTAGAGGCTCGCTTTTCTAATATGGATTGTGTGGATTTAGTTGGCGACCGTGCGTTTTGATACTTTCACCATGTTTAGATAGCACATCCAACTCCTTTATAATCACAGAGGCAAGGGGAATCCTGCTTTACATGATATGGGACCTTTAATTTATGTTTTTTTTTCCTTAAAAGGCTCTGTCTTCTTACATCTTAAACCACTTTGATACTATTTACTATGATGTATACTATGAATTTCCCTCATAAAGATTCATGTCGACATAAAAATATGGGTAAACTCTATTTTGCAAATAAAAATGTAGGTCTGAGTTTTGGTAGGGTTTACCCTCCGTACATCCCTGCATCTGGCATATAGAACAGGCTTCAGCGTTGGATTGCTCCATTGATCAACTTTTGGCTTTTAATCTTGGAAGGACTAACTGTCATATTTTGGGAGCAGCAATGAGTTTCGAGGGCCTTCTCCTCCTCCTTTATGTCTGCACAAATTGCTCCCAGCGTGTCTCTGTCAGTCCGTCTGTTCGTTCAGAGTGATGGGAGGAGGAGCGGAGGAGGAGTGGAGGAGAGGAGGACGGGAACGAGGAGGTGAGATTCAGAAGTAGCTACAGCAGCTTGACTTCTCCTTCTGTGACTCAATGTATTCATGGATCTGGAACTTGGGTTCGCTGGGATGCTGGACGGCCCGGTGCTTCAGCTCCCTTCAGAAAAGACAGAGACGGTTTTTCAATTAACCTATAACTAATCCACAAACATATGATCGACTCCCATAATATGCTTATAGGGTTAGATCCATATATCAGTTTGCTGTCCTGTCAGCCTGATATTGGCTTTTTATTATAAATCAGATATGGGCCAGTTAGTGTCATCAACTAGTCAATATGTTTTAATTATTATTTTTATATGTCTGAAGCAGAGAAGTCATTCCAGTGTGGTGTGGGAGGATTTTATTCAAAAGTCTGTAAAACCTGCAATGAAATCTGCCTCGCCCTGCCTTAAGGAGCTGCTAACCTTAAAAGAATTTAATTAATCTGGGTTTCAGTGGAGAGATTTAGTGTCCCATGATGGTCTAAATGCTGTTTCGGAGACTTTTCCACCCTGACAAGAATAACATTCTGGGGGAAACACTGAATATTTGTCATTTGTTGGCATGAAAATGGCAAAATGCAAAGATATGAAGAGAAAAAGGAGGAAGCCCTGAAGCAACTGATAATGTAATAACTGCAAGATAAGGTAAAATTGGTTGAAAAGGTAATAAAACATGTTAATGTAATAAATTACTGGATAATATAATAACATCATACGATTACATTAAACAGCCATTATGATTTCATAAGGGATGTAACATTTTTAACTGATGATGTCATAATAATAATAATGGCTAATTATGTTATAACTCATAAGAAGAATGAAATATTACATCATCAGTTAAAAATATGTTACATCACCTCATTACACCTTATGGCCAGTTAATATAATTATGTTCTGTAATTTATTACATTCATAAGTTTCATTACATTTTCAACACATTTAGAGGGAGATGATTTTATTACATTTAGACAAGTTATTATATTATCCGGCAGTTTTTACATCATTAGTTTCTACCCACACACTACTAAACATCAAAAAGAAGCAGAAAATCCTTTCATGGCATTTAATAATCCATGCTGTGCTCCATAAAAACACCAGCAGACAAAAGTCACATTTTGAATTAATTAACAACACTTAGAGACAACATATTGAATTGACACTATACTGGCTGTAGTGTTAAAAGCCCATTATAAAACGGATAGTTCCGGTCCTTAATTATGATTGGCTGAGCTGCGTTCGAAGCCGTTTTAAAATACTCTATAAACACACACCTGTGACCGCATCACATCAGTATTACTGCGCCAAACAAATTGTCTGTGTCTGCGTCTGTGTGTTGCTTGGCAACCATTCTGCTAAATGTTGCTGAAGAACTACATTGCTTGGCGGAAGAATGATTATTTGTTATCAATAAATTATTGAATTTTTTTGTTGCTGTGTGTTTATTTTATGAAACCTGTAACATACTTGGCCACAGCGTTGAAAGCCAGCTCCACGTTGACCCCGGTCTTGGCACTAGTCTCCATGAATGGGACGGAATACTCCTGAAGACATGGGAGAGCAGGGAGCAACAACAGTGAACAGCAGAGCAATGATACACTCCTATAAACTGTATCATTTATGCTTATCAGTCATAGAGTAATGAATAAAATCCTCACTCTGGCAAGCTTCTCTCCTTCATCCCTCCTGATCACCCTTTCACTGGCCATGTCAGCCTGACAGAGAGAGTCACAACATGATAGAGAAACCAGATTAGGACCTGGGTCAGATTAGATCCAATATAAAACATGCACTAAATGGAAAGCAAGGCTGGTTTGGCTTGGAATAAGGAAAATCAGGGCTACTTTGTGGCAAAACAAGAATCAAAATAATTCCAAGGCAACTCTCTTTTCTGAAAATATGAAAAAGCCTTTATGTATTGGGATATTGCATCTTGCAAGGTTAAAAATGCACCATAACAATATACTGTGTATGATGGGAAACCCAGCAATATTTCCAGACTTGACACACAGATTATGTTTCTTTCATTTGTATGTCAAAGCTTATGTTTAATACCCTGATTTGCTTATTCCTTTTCTGTATCCTATTATGATTTTGCTACTGCAACCGTCCAATTTCTCCATGGGGAATCACTCAAGTTCCATCTCACATAAATGTGAATGAGAATACATCTGTGCCTTAGCATGTGTGTCTCCTATCATATGAAACCCCAGTTGTCCAGTCGGGTTTCGTCGAGATCACGTCTCTCCAATTCACTATTTTCTTCTCGCTCTTTCCTCCACTTGCCCGTGCCTCTCAAACAATCCTTCCTCACCTTGTTGCCCAGCAACATGATGACTACGTCCCTGTGTGCATACTCATGGATCTCTGTTAACCATGCCTAATACAAGAAAGATAGAGAAGCAGACAGAGAGAGAAAGTGTGTTGATTATAAAGCCTTGAAGGCAGGTAAACACACACACACACACACACACACATTCATATTGGTTTTCATTGAAGGCTATTTCCTCAATTGCCCATTTGTCCAGGCTGACTTACCCTGATGTTGTCAAAGGACGATTTGCTGGTGATGTCGTACAGGAGGAACAAGGCTTTGGAGAAAGAGTCAACAAAAAGGGATGAATGACTGTATTTCCCTACTTCAGTAATCTTCCTGGGTAAAAGTATGGCTGTGAATTGATAATTTTGAGTATTATCTATTCCTCTCACCCTGTGCATCTCTGTAATATGCATGCGTGACACTCCTGAACCTTTCTTGGCCCGCCGTGTCCCAAATCTGAAACAGAGAAAGACAAGTGATTGCACGCTCAGGCTTTTGCAGTTCTTATGAAACCGTTTTTCATTTAGAGCCTTAGGAAATCGCTGGTGCCCGAGCGGAAACAAGGCCAGCGCCTGAACAATAGGCTACTATTGTGAAAGCATGTCAAGTTTTCACTGGAAATGATTTACTGACCTGCAGTTTCACCTTTACGTTGTCAACAGTCACCACTTTATTCTGAAGGGAGAGGAAAAGCAGAGGAAGTTAGAGTCGAGACAGATTAACAATTGAGTAATGTAGTCATTTGTACTAGCTGCTTGCATCTACATAAAAATACACACACACACCGTGAAGCCGATGCCCACTGTAGCAGAGAAGGAGCCAGGGATGAACTTGCCCTGGTCAAACTGCACCAGTAGAGATGTCTTTCCCACTCCGCTGTCCCCGACCAGGATCGTCTGCCAGATAAACACACACACACATACAGCACAGCAGTCACATCAGTGTGTGTGTGTGTGTGTGTGTGTGTGGGCCTGAACATCAGACACAGTGTATGCACCTGGTAGGTTTAGAACAATAGACTGCTTTGTTGATATATTGGCCTGACATTTTTCTTTTATTATCAGGTCCAGTCAGTGTGGTCCACCTCTGATATGATGGATATGATGCAGTTTGATTCATTATTTACTGTAGAATTGATCAATACTACACTGGGTGTCTATGGGAAGCCCTTAACATGAATTGATTCTACTATGATATTTTGATCAGATTCTATACAAGTATGCACAAATACATTTTATTATTATTATTATTAGTAGTAGTACTAGTAGTAGTAGTAGTAGTAGTATCCTGAGAGAGTTTTAGTGTCCCATGATGGTCTAAATGCTTTTTTTGACAAGAATAAAACTCTGGGGAGAAACACTGAATCCTTTTCATTTTTAGGGCTTTTTTCTTTGCAAGAAAAAGGTCAACTTTAAAGATACTGAATATCAGCAGAAAGTATCAGCTATCAGCAGCTTCAATCCAAAACATATCTGTGTCTGTATCAGCCTTCAAAAACCCATATCAGTCAAACCCTATAGCAGCCAGTTATATCATTTCAAATTGTGAGTCAGCGTCTGCGTCAACTTGAGTGTTTGTGCGTGCGAGCGACTCAAATAGCGCTTCCTCGACAAAGAGCTTGACAGTGCACCAGTAATAGAGTGTGACTCACAAGCTGAAGGGGATCACCTTCAGGCAATGAAATGAATGAAACGCAGCATCAGACAGCATCCAAGTTAGCCACCAGGGACCAGTGGTCAATACTTCATCTTCTGCAGCCCGGGCGTTTCATTTGTACATTTATGTGGGAAAGTCATACTGAGGTCCAATGAGACACAAGGTCACCTGAACTGAGCCGCTCTCAAGAGGCTTTGTGTGAGTTTCGCTACTGAAAATGCAGGCTGAGGATCTTTATTTCTCATTAAACAAGACAAGAAAGTCAAAAGTCACGTTTTTTTTTTTTTAGCAAGGGATAAAATGTAGTCGTCGGCGTACGCGGGCATCGGGTTCAACTGTAACTCAGTTTCGGCTTAACGCTTTTATGAATAAACACTACTGAGATTGAGAGAGGCAGAGAGAGAGAGAGATAAAGACGGAGAGAGGGAAGGATTAGTGTTAGTATTACTGAGTGTTGGGATGCTGGAACAGCTTTTCCCAACAGCCCTGTTACAAGTTTTACCGACTCCCTTTGATCTCAGCATTTAGAGGGGATTTCAGTGGCTTTCTCTGTTTTAAGAGAAAAGCTTCACACCTCAGCTGTGAATAAAATATGGATTGTTGCACTTATGCGAGCCGCCTGCGTCGCCAGATAATGGATTCGCGCCAAGGGATGAGAACAGTCGCCCGATTCGAGCTGAATATCCATATCAAGTTTACTCGGGCTTTGCCAATAACTTCAATAATAAGTTATTCTGGCTTTCACATGCTCTCCGTTGAGAGAGAAGACAATAAATGTGTTTCACAAAGATCTCTATGTTTAGTCACTTATGAAAAGCAATAAAACCTTCAAGGCTTTCGGGAGACTTGGAGGCGTAATAGTCTGGCGAGACGGGTTCAGCTTTATTTAAAGCAGGTTAAAAATGGAAAGAATAATTACAATGTCGCACATACAGTAGGCATGACTTATATATACTGCAATCCAACAGAAGTATTAGTATTTAATCTAATCCTCATCCAACATTAATGCATCTGTCGCTCGGACATGACTGACAACCCATTAAATCCCCACACACACACACACACACACACACACACACACATGATGGTGTGTGTGTGTGTGGGATAGGGGTATGATGCTGTTACCGTGGTAACAGGGGGTTAGCTGGGAAGTGAGCCTGCCTCGGAGACTGGAGGCAATTAGGTGGAAGCACCGCAGATGTTCGGGAATTTGACGTGGATGATGTAGACGGTGACGATGATGTGTGTATATGTGTGTGTGTGTGTGTGTGTGTGTGTGTGTGTGAGAGAGAGAGAGAGAGAGAGAGAGAGAGAGAGAGAGAGAGAGAGAGAATTCGATTTGATTAATCTCCAGGGCTCACGAGAAGCTTGTTAACTGCCAGTGAATTTCCATCCTTCCTGCTGGAGCCCCAGTTGTTCTTATGGAGAAGGAAGCTTCCATAAAAGCAACACATAGAACCAGAAGTCCTAGAAGCTCACAAGCGTTTAAACTGGATGTAAAGTAGTGCGTGTGTGTGTATGTGTGTGTGTGTGGTGATCCAGAGAAAAAGAGAATATGTATACACTCCAATAAAAAGCATTCTATACTATACTAGAATATAGAGCTTATACCATAGCAGAACCATTTTCGGTGCCATGAAGAACCTTTTAAGAATGTATGACATGCTCCAAATCAGTAGTATTAAAGGAACTTTTTAAGAACCACACTGGGTTATTTATTCTGATTTACCAGTTTTTAACTTATTTTAACAAATCAGCTCTTTTGGGTCACTACCCTAACCAAAAAATGCTAACTAAAGAACGTCCTTTTTTTGGTGTGTAGGCATAACTCTTCAGGGGAAAGAGAGGGTGTGAAGTGAGAAAAAAGCTACTGCACCTACGAGGAAAGAAAAGGGAAAGAAAATGAAAGAGAGAGTAGTCAGTGCTGCATGGCTAAAAATCAGTCAGACCGAGGACCATGGGGGAGCAGAACGGGCAGATTGGACAGATTGCCTCGTTCATGCTGTTTATCTGAACCTACTATTTGTGACTCATGCGAAAGGACAGCTTGTATTGTTAGACTTTACCCCCCGACAAAACACCTGCTCCCCTCACAATGCAACACTCTCTCTCTTTCTGTCTTCACTGACACACATAGAAGTAGTGCTCCCATGGCAATTAAGGGGCAGCTGGTCAAAGTGCACAGTGGTTACATTAGACTAAACCGGTTTTTGTCCCATGGGACCATTAGCCTATATGGGAAAGCTCAGTTTGTACCAAACCCAGGCTAATGACAGAAAGTCACTCAGCAGCAGCCTTGGCCTGATGCACAATAAGCACTTGTGACACTTTAGTTGAAGTGCATTGTGATTGTAGCAGATAGTGTCTATGTGCAGATTATAAGCCCACTGATCAAATTTACTCACAACATAATCATCAGACAAATGGAAAATTAGATTCAATTTAACATCATGTAATTAGTTAATTACCACATTAGCGCCTGGAAAGAAATCAAAGTCTCGCTGCACTGCTTTCCCCCAGTGACCTATATTTACAAAGAGTGCAGCTTGGCAAACGGAAGTAGGGCATTACAGACCAATGGCAAAATATAATGAAACGCAAACCTTGATTGAGACAGCTTGCCCCAGTCACACTGCACTGGAGATGATATCGCGCTGCAGCTTCGTAAGGTAATGCGATATGACATTTAATTGATCCGCGAAGGAAAATTCTCTCTTCTCCACAGGGAGGTCAGAGGTCGGGGTCAGCTGCACAATACCACTGGAGCCGGTAGGGAAGTCAATGGCTGAATCCCAATGCCCAGACTCTGGAACTTTGGTTCACTGGTGCTGAAGTGCTCAGCCTGTTTGTGTGAATTCACAAGGGTGCAAGAGTTCCAAAGCACTTAAAAGGGCATAATGGGACACGCTGTCTAATTGCTAACAGTAGGCAGCGCAGAGCAATGCATTAGCTAATAGGCTGCATTAATAGCTCCATTAGTGTGGAAACGTAGCTAATTATTCTAATGTATAATTAGCTAATTATTCTAATATTCTAAATTTATGATTCTCCTCTGCCTTAGGCAGTGAGATCTGATGTAAATATCAGATCAAGAGTAGAATCAGGAAGGACAGGGGAAAAGAAAATTAAAGAAAAACATATGGGTTCACTCACAATGTGTATCTAAAAGTGGGAGTATTTGTTGTGTTCTTTTATCTTTCTATTTTACTTGATTTGATTATTTTAATGCAATGCATTTTGCTTGTTCTTTTATATGAATTTTATCTTTTATGTCTTTTATCTGGCTTTTATTGATGTAAAGCACTTTGAGCTGCATGTTGTGTATGAAAGGTGCTATACAAATAAAGGTTATTATTATCATTATTATTATTAATGTGCGATAACTTATGCAGAAATGCGGCATGTTGTGAACAGTTTTCTTGGTGCATTTTATGTCATCCTATCAGTAACACAGTGAACTATGGGAAATGTGAAAAGTTGCAGACTAGTAGTACACTACTGTCTCGTATTCTGCAGGATGGTAGTATCCTTTGGGTCAACACATAACTCAGACTAACTCCAGCAAGCTCATACACCAAATATGAGAAACTCGGATGCCTGACTTACTCCCATATTAAGGTTATTGCTACTCCTTTCACTTTTGGTTTTCGCTGTCTGTGCAAACTCAAACCCATATAGAGTTATGGGTACATTTTGATAGTCAGGAGTCAGGAGTTTCAAGAGGACTGCACAGATTTCTAATGGGGTCATCTATTCTTTCCCATGTATGGAGGTGAGCAACTATTACTGAAGGGGAACAGTCTGTTAACTGGTTTATTCATGGCATCAAGGAGACTCAACCACAGAGTATCAAAGGTTCATGTAATCAGCTTAATAAGATCTTAACCTGGGTATGACCAATGCCTGGTTTACTCGATAATAGGCCACCCTGCCATCCTAACCTTATGATCTTTACCACTGGATCATAAACCGATATTGACACACAATATTCAAACAAATAAAGGAAACATGAGTTTACAAAAGGTGGGAATGTAATGACCAAATACAAAACTTGCTCTACATGACCCTCAATCTGTGGAGCTGCGAATGTAAATGACACAATAAAACCTCAAACCTATTTAAACTAGTCAGTGGGTGGATGCTGGACGTGGACCCGGGTCTTATAATCGAAGGAAGCCCCGTCCCGCCCTGCTGACCCTAATGAAGCAGTAAGTTGATAGAAGTAAGGGGAACAGCAGGAGCCTTAAAAAGTGACCACCCAATATAGAGGAAATGATGTGTTTGGGCAGATATGACGCGTAACAAGCCTGGAAAGCGACCAACTAATCTGCATCAAGATCAGCACCGCGGAGAGCGCACGGAGCAACGTACAGGGACATACTGTACGTTATAAAAAGTAATCATAAGCATCACAGAAAATGTGAGCTTTCATTGCTTTAAAATATTGAAGGGTACAAAAAAAAAATCTAATTTCAAAGTGCTTTACAGTTTGTTGCTTTTTGTAAGGTGGATAGCACCAGAATCCAGTCTTGCAAAGTTCGGAATTTGTGCATGAAGTATTTAAAACTGTCCTGTAATGACTGGATGTAAAAGCATAATAATTAACAACCAACTCGTCATACCTTGTGCATTAAATCCTCGTCGTATAACGGAGCGGGGGGAGTCTTTGGCTGGTCGTCGGTGGTCTCTGCGGAGCCTTGGGCGCTACCGGGATGGATCTCCGGGTAAGCCGTGGTGTAGTACGCCGAGATCGGCTCCATCGACTCCATCCGCTCCATCCTCTCGTCCTCCTCCAAGTGTCTACGACGGAGGACGCCGGCGAGGAAAATACAGCTGACTAAACCGCTCACAAACTCTCGCTCTGTCTCTCCCCAACCATCCGATCCTTCCGACACAGCGTCCACCAGCAGCACGGAGCGCTACAGTTGCCTATGTAAGCTCCTCCTTTGGAGTGAATCACAAGGCTGCAGGCTGGGCTGCCTACATCACTTGTCACTGGAAATGCAGTCGTGACCATTCACCCACGTCACGCCAAATGTAAAGGCGGGGGATGTGATGATGAGGAGGATGATGTGGGGACTGGGAGGATGGGCGCATGTAGGGATGAGGAGGATGAGGAAGATGTGGGGATAAGGATGATGAAGAAAATCAGAGGATGCGAGGATGAGGAAGATGTGAGAATGAGGAAGACGGGTGGATGTGAGGATGAGGGAGATGTGAGAATGAGGAAGACGGGTGGATGTGAGGATGAGGGAGATGTGAGGATGTGAGGATGATAAGGATGGAAGGATGAGGTGGATGAGAAGATGTGTGGATGGGAGGGTATGAGGATGAGGAGGGTGTGAGGAAGAGGAGGATGAGGAGTACGGGAGGACGTGTGGATGGGAGGGTATGAGGAGGAGGAGGATGTGAGGAAGAGGAGGATGAGGAGTATGGCAGGATGTGTGGATGGGAGGGTATGAGGATGAGGAGGATGTGAGGATGAGGAGGATGTCAGGTGGAGGCTGATGAAGAGGATGAGGATGATGATGTGAGGATGAGGATAAAATGAGGATGAAGAGGATGCGAAGATGTGAGGATGAGGAGGATATGAAGATGAGGAAGACGAAGAGGATGTGATCTCATCAGCATTTATACACATAACCTGTATCTGCACATGACCTATGTCTCTGTGAGCTGATACATAGACTATATCATAACATATATGATACTTTCATCTGTAAATATAATCTGATAATGTGAATAGCCTACAATGTACATTTGCACATATGCCACCTGGACACATTTCTGTATTAACTCTATCTGTCACTGTTGATAATGTAAACAGCTTACAATGCACATTTTCATGCCTGGACACATTTCTGTCCACATGTTCTTCCATCTATACACCAGATAATGGAAACAGCTAGCGATGCACACTTGCTTATACACTTCTAACCTGTAAATCTGTCAACAAAGATGCTTTACACTTCATGTATTTATCTATTGTATTATCCTCAATGTGTTCTCTTGCTGTAATTGCTTGTTATATCATCTTGAATACTCTGTATACCCCTCTCTCTGCTGCTGCAATGACCCAGTTTACCCATGGGGATCTTCAAAGTTTCATCTCTTCTAATCTAATGTGAAGATCTGAGGAGGAGGAGGAGGAGGAGGAGAAAGAAAGAGTGAAGTGTGTGTGTATGTGTGTGTGTGTGTGTGGTTGATTCATCCAGCCCCTTTGTTCATATGTGAAAGAGGAGTGGGTATTCAGTCAGAGCAAATGGGCTGCAAATGTTTCATGAATGAAACTCAGAGTTAATTCATATTTTTTGTGAGCTTAAGACAATTATGATGCTACATTGGTCGTCACACCTCCCATAAATGTGAAGAAGAGCTGTCAATCTTTACAGAGGGCTATTTTTTTTAATTTTTTTAAAAATTTAAATTAAAAATCAATTAGCCAAACTGAAGCTGAAGTTTTGCCAGTGAATCAATGTATCGTGATGATAATGATTATCGTAATATTCCTATAATATTCCTATAGGGACTTATGTTCTGCCTGTGGTACTCAAGACTGAGTTTAGTGACCTTATCGTACTTTAAGTTTTTTTACTCCTATGGTATCACTATAATACTATAATATTCCTATAATCATCCTATAGAAAGTAGAAAGTATAGTAGGCTACTCAGAAGTGAGTTTAGTGACCTTATTGTATTTTACGGTATTTGTTTTTTTTTTAAAATATCCGATAGTAATACTATACTCTATAGGTTCTTTTCTATAATATTACTGGTATATAAGGACTTATAATTTTGCTGTGATATCTACATTCCTCTCAAATATATATGAATGCTGTTCTTTTTCGTAGTTTATCTATTTATTATATTAACATATATAATTAATATTTTATTATTATTGTTATTATTAAACCTCAGTCCAAATTCATACGCCTCTCCATACCACTAGAGGTTGCACAAGATTCACAGCGTCGCAGAGCGTTTTCTTCCCTTTTTTTTTTTTTTTTTTTTTACTGGAATTTTTTTTTTTTTAACGCTTGGGGACCCAAAGGAGGAGTGCTGATGTGATGATAACACGGTTTTAGATTAGTTATATTCTTCCCTGGCGAGACAAGTGGGTGTTAATATTTGCCCAGTGGTCTGCTGGCTCAGAGTTTGTAATCCTGGGTGTTCTCTCCAACCTTGTGTGTGCAAGGTGCATGAGCTCAGGACTAAGTGAAGGAAAGAAATCAAAAGAGACAGCTGTTTACTCCCAACTGGACTAAAAAGGAGCGTGTGTGTTACTGACTTGAAGAGGGGAAAAAAGTGAAAATGTCTTTCTCAGCCACAACGATGCCTCCGACTCTGGCGGGAGATCCACTGACTGTAATTGTGGCTTCAGGTGAGTGGAAGAATAAATTCAGGGATATAGAACCAGCTGAACTCAATGTATCTTATGTTTTATTTGCGGATTGGAGTTTGCTTACTTTTTTGGGCTGAAGCAAATGGAAATTCGTCGTCATACTAAGTAGTATCAAACTGATGTAAGTTATATTATAGGGACTGTTAAGGAGGAAAAACCAAATATAATCTCATGATAATCACCTTCTGGAGACCTGGTATACCATTACATTACTGGTAATATAGTCTACTGTCTATATAGTGTTATGTATAGTCTACTGTCTATATGCAGTGATATTTACCTTGCTGTTTTCCTTTTGAGACAGTAACTATGTGCTGTATTCTTCTCCATGCCAGTGTCCTGCATAGCACTCTGTATAGTGATCCTAATGCTGGTGGTGGTCCTCTACAGGAAGGATCCTCTCTGCTGCAGAGGCAGGCCCTATCGGGGGCCTGAACACTATACAGTAAGAACAACCACCCACTAAACTAACTATTGCAAGGCTTCTGTCACATTACCTGTTCCAGAAGATCCATAGGATTTACAGAAATTACCCCACTATTGCTCTCAGAGTAGGCTTGACTTTGAATTTGTACACAGGCTATACTTTATTTGATTTTAGATTACACTCACAGCAGATGTTCTGTCTTTGCAAAACAACAATTTCAACCATTCCACTTTGTCAGTTCATGGTGTATTACATTCGATTCCCCCTCTTACTTACTGTTATATTGAATAAAAACTGCTGTGTCTACGTCTCTGCGTCAAAGAGTCTGGACTATAGTGTGGTGACCTTTCTGAGGGACCAGTAGGAACACTGTTTTGACATTTTGTTGCAATGCTATACCAGTTTAAGATAGTAATTCAAAGTTTTGTTGCAGTATTACACTGCTGATTTAGGTATGCCTCTGTCTGTTGTAGCCACTCACTGGTTCAGTATTTGGCACAGACCATCAACACTGTTTCAACGTTGATAACATTATGAATAGCCCATTGTATACAAATCAGCACCTTTGAAAAAAAAAGAATGGCTGTAGAGATTGTTGTTGAATTGAAACAATACATTGCCAGTGACTGTGATATTTGCCAATGTCCTTAATATGTGACTATGAGTTAATAGCACCATTTGAAGTGGTAGAGGCCTCAACTGCCAGCTTGATAAAACTGTAACTAATCTCACTGATGATCTCCTCTCCCAGGATGCTCCTCCCCAGTACCACAGCAGGCACTCTCTGATTGGCTTTGCCCATAATGAGCATAGTGCTGCCATGAACCAGGGAGCTCTTGGACCGCAGGTAAGCAACCACATGTATTATATTAGGGATAGTGATGCATGTCTGATTTGGCACATGCTGCTTCTGAGTGTGACATTACAGTTTTGGAAGTCAGCATAGATGAGAATTGATAATTGCAAATATTGTAAATGCATCCCGGGTGGCTACTGAGATTTTGCATGTATGCAATCTAGCCTCCTGGAAGGCTGTTCATCATTGGAAAGCCACACGACTACCACTTGGACGGGTCTCTGCTGCGGCTGCCGTCCTACGAGAGCGTTCGCAAGAAGGACCGACAGAGACAGGTCCACTCCATGATCGCCCAGCGCTTTGGCCTCAATAGCTGCCACAGTGAGGTACGCACAACCACAAGTGGGGACTCGAGTCACATGACTTGGACTCGAGTCACAATGTTAAGACTTGGACTTAGAGACTTGAGTTGATGCATGAAGAGAAGACTCGAGACTTGACTTGACTTCTTCTGGGTTCTGGTGACTTGGAAATGACTTGAAAAGGTTTCTAAAGTCTTGACTTGAGATCTTGTGTTTGTGTAAATGACTTAGATTGAAAGTGATGAGATTTGTTCCAGCAGACGACTGAATTGAAATTCTGTTTTCTGAATTTGTATGGAATGATTGAATTTATTGAAGTTGAAACTGATTATAGAAATCAAACTCATGATGCTCTTACCAGGTTTTTATCCTATTAAAACCATATTGCATTGAAAAGTCCTAGATATTTAGTTTTCTTTAAGATATTAAATTGATACTGGACTCTTGATTTGTTCTGACTTGACTTGCTGTTCTACATTTAGACTTGAGACTTGACATTAATGACATGGACTTGACTTTGTGTTCTACATTTAGACTTGGGACTTGGCTTGACTTGGTCACACCTCTGCACACAGCTAGACATTTTCTCAGTGATGATACTTGGTTCAACAAAAGTCACAGAAACCAAGACACTCTATGCAGAGAGATACTGTAATTTAACGGTCCCCAAAGTGGGGTCAAAATGAGGAATGCCTTGATTTCATTGTTATTTCACTCTTGCCAGTGTTGTGCAATTCTGTAGTAAATCATAACTAACAACAAAAATATTCTCAGATGGTGTTCCTTAAGACGGAATCATGATCGAATGTGTGTATTTGGGTGTCCTTGACATGAAAAAACTCTAACAACATTATCTCTAGTTTTTTGCTTGAATTTGGATATGTTTCATCTTCCTTCCTTTGTTGTACATATAGCCTCCACCAACATATGAGGAGACCCTTCGCCAGTCCGCTGACATTTCACATGTGGATTTGCGGTCTCTGGACATTCACCTGTCAATCCACGGCCACAACCACTCCTCACACCTCAGTCGGGAAACATACAACCCCGGTCGACAATCCACGGAGCTCCAGGGCCCGTCGGCTTCATCCTGTAGCCCAGCACAGAGCTCCAGCGGTAATTGACGGTCCTGGAGTTTTGTTGCCAAGCCACAGGCTGAGGAAGAGAGCAACTGTTGTTAGAGCCCAGCCAATGACGCCATTAGGAGTAAGAAAAGAGTTTCGGGAATGACTGCTTTGAGGCAGACCGTTGAAAGATCTGTGTGATTCCGCTTTGAGGCATTTCGTGATAATGACTCTGACTCAAGCTGTACAATCCCAGAGGGTCAGAATGACCGGGGCGAATCTCAGCCTTGACTGGACTCAGCCAGCAGATTGCACATTGGGTTTTTTCCAAGAATGGTGGACTTTAATTGGGAGGGGTTTTCGAAGGCTGGTACTGTTATTTTTGTACTGAGGCTCCAGATGGCCCGATATTTCATGCTTATATTCAATATCTTCAAATTTGACCATTTTCATGGCCCAAAAAATCCCAAGTATTCAGAGTTTCCCCCAGAATTCTATTCTTGTCAGGGTGGAAAAGCCTCTGAATCAACATTTAGACCATCATGGGACACTAAAAGTCTCCACTGAAATTCCCAGACTAATGAAATTCTTTTAGGGTTAGCAGCTCTTTAAAGCAGGGAGACTCATCCCACCTATTCATTGGTAGGGGAAATTCTGGGAGTTTTAAATGAAGAATTCATGTACAAAAAACATTACTGAACAATGAAATGAAAAAAATGTTGACATTCCCACTGTACTTCTATCATACACTTCCACAAAGCAAAAAAATGGCTCAAAAAGTTTTTCATGCCAAGGAATAATGTATTATCATTAGCGAAAACCAGGCATTGCTTAAACTGTAACTCATTTTCGCCAGAGCACATCAGCAGTGACCATTACTTTGGATTTGAGAGAGAGAGAAAGAACGAAAACAAAGGGTTACTCTTTAACCCAGGTCAAACACTAACCACAGAAAGTAGAAACCCACTTTATCCCAGGGAGTGTCCAAGCTGAACTTAACTGGATTTGTCTAAAATTGAGTTTTTTTTGTGTCCTTATACATTGAGCATGAACTGTATACTGAACTGAGTGACCTAGATTGAGAAACAATGCTAGAGGCTATTTAGTAACATCATGACTCATTTGTTCTTCAGAAAGTAAAGAGGAAAAAAAATCTACTGTAGACATTAACCAGTTATACTAATTCACACTTGGCTTTCTGTTTGCCAAAGTATCAAAATGCTTGTACTCTTGGCTTAGGAAAATGTGTACCAATTATCCGTGGTACATTTCCTTAACCCGGTTATCTAATCAGGCAGTGAAGAGAGTAGCGACCTAAACTCACACACTGCATCCCTGCTTTAGCTGGGATCTAGTGATTTTACCCTCTGCCATCTCACTCCAAGAACACCATGTCAGCACGTAATACCCCTAAACCGCTCACATTTATCATTCGTTCTGCTTCGTGACAGTGTTGTAACTCCCATGCAAAGTGTACCAGGCGTTATCCGCACTCCCTTGCATACCACAAACCTCTGAAATACCACAGTTCCCGTTCGCCTCCTCTGATTCTTGTCGAAAGCCTTTCTAACGGAAAGGTTTGCTGACAAAATACCTGATAAGCCTGTACCATGTGTAACAAATGTTACATTGGAATATGACGGAGTATGCTTTATGGTCACATGAAGAACACCACAGCTTGAGCAAGAAAGACTGCGAATCATCCAAGGATTTCCTGGCAATGCATCCATCCGATTGAGAAATCATATGCTTCAGGAAGTGCTTTTCTTCAAAATCAGTTTGTTTTTTTCCACAAAATGAATCGTGCATCCAATCTATGACACATTCTTAAGTAAACTGCAATCTCAATGTACAATTTGGACTGAATGGACATAAACTGAGTTCACCCCAACCCTGATTCATACCACTGTAATGGGAAAAACAAGCTGATGGAGCACATAGGTAATCCGGTGACATCTTGTGGTTGGTTAAGGAATTGCATTATTTTCCCCCAAAGCAAACTGTTGAGATCATATTTGATTTTTCTGTAACAGCTACCAACAATTACAAGTGAATAAATAACAATATAACATCAATGAATAATAATAATCTTGGCACAAAGCTGACTTATACATATAAAACTTTATTCACGTGACAGATGTGATGATCTAATACAGCACAGCAAGTCAGTCAGATGGCTGATGATGAGACACTCCACTGTCATGATTACATTATCCACATATTGGCATATTGGTGGCCCAATATGTATGGAGCATGTCAGTGAGGGAGAGATGATTCTAATGAATGACTCAACATGACCTGCAGCGATTCAAGTCCAGCACTTCTACACCAAGAGGCAAAGCCGGACTCATCCTCACTGGTCCTGATGATTGGTTCTGAGTAGGGTTAGACCAATATACTGCTTTGAAGAGATACTGGAAGATATCGGCCTTTTATTAAATATTGGACATCGGCCAATCATGTCATCCACCTCTGATATAACAGATTCCTCCAAAGTCTTCCAGGGCGCTCACAATGCTAGTCCACCAAACCAAAACCTCCTTGATCCTGAAGGACTATGGACTCCACAAGAGTCTGTAGGAAAGAATAGGAGGTAAATGCCCATCACATCCCAGTGCAGTCTAGTCCAGTCAGCCTTAGACCATGTCCACCAGTTTGAACTTGCCCTCCTGTTTGGTGGGCAGGATGTTGATGAAGGTCTTGTAGAGTATCGCTCCTTGGGGCAGCTTGGTGATGACCTGGGTGGCTTCTGGGCTGCGCGGCGGCGGGATGTAGACCTCCTTAGTGAACCGGACCACGCCGTCCTCCAGGGCGTACAGTGTGTTGTTGCGTCCCATCCCCACCTTTCGGGACGAGGGAGGACAGGCAGGGGCGGGGGGGTTAGAAGCAAGATGAGAAGTGGTGGAGAGAGAGGCGAAGGGGCAAAGCGACAGTGAAACAGTGAGTGAACACGTAGATTTAAGTCTGAAATTCCATCCAATCATTGTTTTTGATACTGAAAGCATCACTTACATGTGCTCCTGGGTGATACCTCATCAGCCTCTGTGTTGCAAGGACGTTGCCGGCATGGACAAAGTTTCCTTGTAAACAGATTGAAAGAGACGTGAGCTAATCGCCTACATTACTATCATCATGTATTGTCACCATGTTTAAAGCCTAAATTTATTGGCATTAATAGAGACCAATCATGACACACATACAACTTAATCACATTTCTTTAAATATGATCAAGTTGCGCATCATATGTAGTTTTTTGTAATTTCTGTTTGAATACACACAACCGCATGTCACATGTAAACTGGATTAATAGGGGAGGCATCACTTTATAGAATCATGTAAAATAATAAAGTGTTACCCAATGTTCTTTGTTCAATATTTCAATAATAAGATTATGTTGTTACTATTTTGCTACCATTTTGCAAGAAATATCCATCAGATAACAAAGGACTTCAATAATAATTCATAGTTTTAATTTCATGCGACCAATAACTTTGCAGGAATAGGTGTCACATTTTTGAATTGCTGGATATCTCATTTTGGAATTAAACTCTTCATATTATCCAGTAATGTTCCCATTATATTAGTCCCATTTTTCACATTTGATTAATGTTTATGGGGCTCAGAAAAGATGACTAGCGCTCATGTAACACTGGGGAAACCGAACACAGAGGTGCAGTTCCAGTGCAGTTTCACTTCTTTAATTTTACTATGGAAGTCACTGAGGAAATTGGACAGAAAAAACTACTGCATCCTCTGCACTTTCAGGCTTAGTGACGCAAGGGGGACAATTTATTTTATCCTTTCAAACCCCATGAACAGGAATCAAATGCATTAACTCCACAACCGGCACAGGCATTCTGTAACAGAAAACACTGCACACCCTAAAATCACATTAATATACTAGAGAGACCTGTTATGAGACTTCCTTGCAAGAAAGGTAAAATCTGAAAAGAAAATGTTTTCAAAATGCCACAGTATCACCTGAAGATGAAGCATTAATAATACATGTTATGAAACACTGAACAAGTTCCAGTGAGACAATTTAACCCTATAGAGCAAAGAGAGGGAATACTTTTTTTATGTTATTGAATGTTATGATTTTTTGAATTTCCATTCTACTTTGATAGAAAAGAGTACTTTGTGTTTTGAATGGATTTTGTAGCACAAGCCAACGCGCCAGTATAGGTGAAATAAATATCATATTCATTGCACCACATTGAAACAATGAGACAATAAAACCTAGTGACATCATTTGACCTGTCTGCTTCTACAGCCCACTGCAGCATCAAATGAAACTTGCTTACTTTTACTTTACACAGATGATTTGACCTACAGCTGTGAGACATTAAAACCTTAATAATTTTCAGATTACTCCGGTCACGAATAGCCGCGTCAGGCGTTTCTTAAGCAGGATGCTGAGGGCTTTTGTTACTACTCATCCAAAGACACAGAGATAGAGAGAAGTATCAGCCTTCTTCACCAGTGCCATTTAGCATACCCACAACTTGCCAGGCAACACTAAAATAAACCAGCTACGTTTACACTGACTTATTTACATTTCATTTACTTTTTTCATTTGACTTGGAATTGGTCTATCATTTTTACTAAAGAACAGCCTAAGTGTTATAATGATGTTATGAACCGTATATATGAATGGCACTGGCAAACTATATCGCCAACGCTGCCAAAAACCTTCACAATGACTACTGGTGCTACCAGGAACTATTCTAGTGACATCATTGACCTGTCTGCTTCTACAGCCCACTGCAGCATCAAATGAAACTTGCATACTTGATGATTTGACCTACAGAAAGCAGTTAATATCACTCAAGACTATGTGAGCTTCTGGTAAATTTGAAACACAGGACCTGGTTTTGGTTGCAAATAAATAGGTGCTACTTTTTCCAAATGGTAGATCTCTCATTTTGGGATGTAGTCTGGTGACTCTGGTCTACTGTCAATCTCATATTCTGCACCATCCCTTTGCACTGAATGTGAGCTCCTGTCTTAACACTGTGTCAGTATCCATAATGATACCAATCTACTGAGACATTTCAGCATCAATGCCACCAAGAGCAATTCCTCTGCATTCACTGTACTGTGCAAATGAAGTGATTCCATATATCTGGGCAATACTGGGCTTTCTCTTTGATAAGATGAGAGTGAATGTAAGGGTGGGGAGAGATAGCCACAGCACTTCTGTGTACTGAAAAAAAAAAAAAAAAATCAATTGTAATTACCATCCTGCTTCTTGAAGCCATATCTCCGACCAGGACTCTTTCCCCCGAGGTTCTTGCTACTACCACCAGCCTTCTTAGATGCAAACCTCATCGAGTCGAAAAGAGAGGACTGGCAAGGCACCAACAGCCCTGAAACCAGAAGCATAGAAACACTCTGTCAACATCCCTGTTCCAATCCCACTCCTAGTTAGCCCCGATCTCTTGTATGAAGAAGACGTCACGCCAGACTCTATTAAAAAATCTGTCAGTTTAATACAGTGATTCTCAAACTTTTTCATATCAAGGACCAAATGTGGGTCCGTGGCCCTAATGTGTACTACACATACTACCCCCATTTGATGAGATTTTGTCACTCGGACCCAAATATGAGAATATTTTTATTGTTATATGATTTTGTCCAGAATTCCAAATTCCAAACTATTCCAAAATAGTCTTTTCTTCTACATTCTCTAATTGTGTTAACTTCTTGTAAATGAAATAATGCTGAAGTTTAAGTTTAACGTGGTCTTACAGACTGGCAAAAGTAAATACTTGGTGGTACACATTAAAAGACATTTTGCGAATAACTGGGATTCACTTTTTAATATGACATAAAGCAATGCACACTTAGGCCTATTTCAATACAATTTTAACTTTTAGGTTGGGTTCAGCTGTTATTCTCAGCATCTTCTGCCACCGAAATAACATACAGTGGAGGGCGGTATCGAGCAGTGTGAACCCATTATAAATGTTGAGATTTTATTGAAATGAACTGCTGTTTGGTGGATGATATCTATGCCGAATTGACCAGAAGACAGTAACAATTCGTGAAAGGTCTACAGTAATTTAGAGTAGGACTAGATGTTAACGTTAGGCGTGATGTTAGAACCTCCTTGCATCAAGTCTCTTTGACCTGTGAGGAAACGGGACGTTCAATGCATGCATATAAAGTCATGTTAGCTAACCTAGCCTAGCTAAGTCAGCTCCTACAGCGTCTCTCGTTGTCTACGCTACGTGTAGACCACATTAAGGAATAACCCAATTGCTGTTCAATTGTTTGCGTTTTATATGTGAATTAATGTAAAGTTAGTATAATAATTTAGATATTTGGTACCTGTTCTGGATTTGAGAATCAAGGACGCAAGCGCCGCCATCTTGAATCACGTGATCGACGTCAACGTGTGTGCGTCACATGCAAACGCTCCTGTTCTGTTCACGTCCCATGGGAAATACAGCTTACCGATAGCCTTCAGGTGGTAAATACTACTGAAATCCCAGTTCAGGTCAGCTTTCAGCAATCATTTTCATCACATAAATCATTTTGTAATCATAACTCCTAAAACACCATGGCAGGGCAGTGAGGACATAACTACATGCTGGATTGTTCGTTGATGGTTGACATTGCAATGTTTGGTTTTGTTGTAAAACATGAACTCAAATGTAGCCTACCACTCACGAATTGCGTGTGGGTTAAGTGTGAAAAAGTCGACCAAGAGCAACACAAGTATATAGATACAAAAGTATACTTCAACCATGACGTCTTGATAGCCTCAATGACATCAACCCAAGAAAGTTTTCTTCAAACGAGTTTGAGCCATGGTTTGAGCGCTGTGAAGTCGCTCATAATGTTTTCCTATAGGACATGAATGCAGCACTCCTGTACCCGGGGAAATCAAATGGTCGGTCGAGTGTTCCATATGCAACGGAATAGTCTCCTAATCGTAAAACCTAATCGAAGTTATTGCAAATGAATGTTTGCACTAACAGTGAAAGTACTATTTATCATACTATGCTTTAGTTGGACAACTTTTGTATGCAATATTTCGAAGAAAGTGAGTGTGCAGACTGCAGTGAGTAAACGCAAGCTATTAGCTAACCTGCTAAGTTTAGCAGTCTTTCTGTTAACTAACGTTAGCGTTAGTCGTTAGCTGTTACCTGTTAACTAACGTTATCATTTTGGAGAATGTCTCTAGTCAATTTGATTGTGTTTGGCCAGCCCCGTTATGTCCCACTTTTTCTTGTTTGGAGAGATCATCTCGCTAAGCTTCATTTAAAAAAAAAAGTCAATTTGTTGTTTCCTTGCTTATCGGCAAATGTACAAGCCACGTAGAACACGACTTAAGACCTTTTAAGAATTACTAGGACCCTCCGTTCAGTTCGGCATATATCCAATTCACCAAGCAGCATCTATCTGAATAAAACTGCAACTTTTATAATTGGTTCGCCGCTTATTCCCTTATCACCTTCCACCAAAATACACAGTGGTGGGCGTTAACAAGCAGTATGACCCAATTATGAAAAATGAGATTTTGTTGAAACTAAGTGCTGCTTGGTGGATTATCTATATGCCGAATGTACTAGGGGACTGTTATGATTCGTGAAAGGTCTCAAGTTGTGTTTTGCCAGCTATGTACAGTTGCCTATAAGCAAAGGAAATTAAAATTGCCAGATTTGTGAATGAAGTTTGGCGTGGTGTTCTCTCCATAGCAGAAGTATCAGGGCTAGGTATTGCCTGTTGAATGGTGCTACATTGTTTCCCTGTTATAATTCTTCCCTGCTAACCCATGTCCCATCTTGTATCTAACTTCTACTCGGACATGAAACAGCATGGGCAGCTACAGCGACTCCACCAGTGACCTAGATGAGGACTTTCCTGTGTATGACTTCCTCCAGCCTGGTCGCCACCTCAGCCAAGCCTCCCAGAGCCACGCAGAGAAACCCGATCTAGTGGTCCTGGATAGTTCTGATACAGAAGAGGCACCCCCCTTCTCCCCAGCCTCAGAAAAGGGCGACTTGGGCGCAGTTACAGGAGCAGCAAACGTGATGATGATCAGCAGTGAATCAGATGAGGAGGATGCACCCTACGTCCCCCTGGCACAGAGACTCAAACAGAGACAAGAAAGTATTAGCACATCCTCCTCTGTCACTAATGACAAAGATGCTGAACAATATTCCAACAACAGGTTTTCAGAGTCAGAGCCCCTGTCCAGCTCCCATCAGAGGAGGATGGAGAACCGAGGGACTCTGGACGGCCCGGAGGAGGCCGCTCTCCCTCAGCAGTGGCCGCCTCCGAAGCCTTCCTCCTGGGCAGGGAGCGCCAGCACCTCCCCTGCCAAGAAGAACCCTGCCAAGCGGACGGTGGAGGAGATCCAGGCCTCCAAGGAGGAGGCGCTGAAAAGGAGGGAGGCCAGGGGGAGACAGCAGGGGGACAAAGAGGTGCTTAGGCTGGAACAAGAGAGACAGAGAGCGGAGAGGAAAGCCCTGGCCGAGGCAGCCAAAGCCCTGAGGCCAGAGGAGTGTATCAAGCACATAGTGGTGGCGGTGGACCCAGGTAAGCAGCAGACAAAGTATAAACCATGCTAAATAATGCTTTGGCACTGTGCATGAGTGTTGAAAACATGTCTTTTTATTAGATTAGACAGAACTTTAATGGGGAAATTTGGTTGTTGAAGCAGGAAAAAACAGGATAGAGCAAAGAAAAAAACTAGGTTATAAATAAGAATAGGGCAAAGAGCGTGATATCGGACATATCACCAACGACAGTTACATCACTAGAATGCATTAAGTAGGAATATATGAATTACAGCAGTGTGTATGCAGGGTGTGCAAAAATAACCCTAATAAAAATAACCCTAACCCATCAAGTAGCACATACTGAGATAAAGAATCTGAATTAAATATATGTACAATCTGAAAAAAATCCCAGAATGTTCAGTATGGACATAAATGAAAACAAAAAATAATCAAGATACATGGAATATATAACAAATTTGTGTGCCCCATATTCACATTAACAGGTCTGCAGAAGGCCAATATGTACAGTAGTAGTAGTACACCAGTAGTTCTCAAAGTGAGGCCCGGGGACCTCCAGAGGTCCTTGAGGGGTTGCAGGGGGTCCCCAACAAAATGAGGAATAGTGTTTGTGTTTGCAGCTCTCTTACAGGTGGAAGGAGGGGGAGCTTTGTTGACGTCGGTGCAGGCGCTGGGTTGTAGCTGCGCCATAGAGAAACAGCCCCTCCCACGCAGTGTCAGCTGGATGAGGAGGTCTCCCAGTGTGCAGGTGATTACACACACACACACACACACACTAGGCTTGGGCGATATCCAAAATGTAATATTGTGATGCTGTCCCGCCAAAATATTGCAATATACAATATTTTCATATTTTACAAAATTTATTTTTTCTGTTTTTTTGTATTTTATTTTATTTCTTCTAAATCACATCAAATTTCTAGGCTATTAATACAATTAGATCTCACTATTCAAGAAATGTATTAATTATTCGATACCACAGAAAAAAATTGCGATATTCGTAAAAAAACGCGATACTCAATATTATTGAATATCAGCCCAAGCCTAACACATACACACACACAAACACACGCAAACACATACACCAGGGTTCCCCAATTAGTTTTCCCCAAGGGCCAAAACGTCAAGGGCCATTGCGCCAATAAAAGTTGTTTTATGTGCAGATGTTGTTGTTGCTGCTATTACCATTATTATTATTATTATTATTATTATTATTATTATTATTATTAGTAGTAGTAGTAGTAGTAGTAGTAGTTGTAGGAGCCATGTATGTGTTTGTGTTGTGCTCACACTGCTTCACCGTCACTTACGGTAATTTGGGGCATGACGTGGGGGGGTGTGTGTTGGTAGGAAGAGATATCACCTGTTTGTTAATCAGTCAGTCTGGTTAGGCAGAGAGGGGGTGAGTGGGGAGTCCTTATTTTCTGTTGACCGTACGTTTTACGTTTTGTTTCTATACCAAAACCGGCATTGTTTCAAGTATGCATATCGCATTGTTTGATGCTACGGACTGCACAAAATAAACATTCAAAACTCAGCCGCGGAGTCAAGGTGTTTGATTGGAACTAGGGATGCACCGATCTGACTTTTTCAGTCCAGATACCGATACCGATAACTGGGCTTTGGGTATCGGCCGATACCGAGTACCGATCCGATACCAGTGTTTAATTAATAAACTGTAGGCTATGCCTCACTGTGTGGAAGAGACTGGGATCATTCTTTTATGTGTAAAGCAACATCAGGCTTGACTTTAACATTGCTTTCCTAACTTTGTAAAACAAAATGTAACAAATAAATACATAGATATAAATGTACTCAATTGTTATTTATTATTAAAATAATAAATAATCGTGCTCCAGCAACTTGGTAAAACATCTTCAAAATTAACAGGAATTACAATTCAAGTGTAAACCTTTTAAATGCAGCAACAAATTGGTCAGGAATTAAAATTCCAGTATAAAACAATACAACTGCATCAAATGAGAACAAAATGTAAACATTAAATCACAATTAAGTCACAAACTAGTGCAAACAAACTTGATAAATTAAATCACAATTCACACAAGTAGTATAAACAAGTAACTTGGTAAAAACAAAACATTCAAAATATGCAGAATAAGCCTAAATTACTGAAATAACTCTGGCTTAACTGGTAATCTTGCTTTATGAAACAGCCCTCAGAAAAAAAATCAAGGTATGTTAGTCTGACTATGTGTCGGCCGAATGGAGCAGCAGTACCTGACGAACAGGGAAAACACTTTAAATCGTGTTGTGGCAGGAAACAACGTTGACCTACAGCCGAGTCCCCGTAAACCTTGGATTTATGAATGGAGTCTGGCTGGACGCGCCGATTGTATAATTGGTGGAAAACTACTTTACCTCGCAGGTTAAATGGCAGCCTGCTCGGCCGCGCGGTGACCCGGGAGAGTTTAAACATATAACCGAGACAAAGTATTCATGCAGGTGTGTTTTTAACTACCGAGCATCAGCACCGACCCCCGGTCAGCTCACCCCGACCCCCGGTCAGCTCACCCCGACCCCGGCTCTGTTATGAGGGTTGGGCGCCAGGTTAGCTTGTTAGCCTGGATGCTAGCTGCGGGAGGCTCGCGCCCCATGAGCGAGAATTCAGTGCGTGAGACGCTGCGCGCGGCAGGCGGGATCCTCCGGAGCTGCTGGACCGGAGGAGCCACCGGACGGACCGGAGGAGCCACCGGACGGACCGAAGGCAAATGGCCGGGTCTACCGGCGCGCTGCTGACGCATGACGTAGTATGCGCACGTAGACATAAACATAGAATTGAATTGAATAGATCGGCCCCATTGTCACCGATACCCGATCCAGCTATTTGAGTCAGTATCGGACCGATATCCGATATCAGTATCGGATCGGTGCATCCCTAATTGGAACCAACGAGTCGGACAGATAGCCTCCCCTACTTAGCCTCTCAGCGGCTAATAAACCTTTTATGATGGCCGCTGTAGTAGTAGTAGTAGTAGTAGTAGTAGTAGTAGTAGTGGTGGTCGTGGTGGTAGTAATAATTTAGGCCTGGGATTCTCAAAACCTGTGTTGAGGGTCACACAAGAAAAAAAAATGCACTCTTGAAACAAAATAAGTCCAAAACCAACCATTTAATTATTTTACTTTTTAGCCTACTTCACAGTTCCTCAGTGTTGAACAGTAATTTCTTACACAAGAGATGAACTTTAGCCAGATTTCATCAAGATTATTGATCAAGTGTACGGTGTGGGATGAGGTCAAAATAAAGTAGAGCAGTGCGCACTTTATTTATTATTATTATTATTTATTATTATTATGTTTTCGGTGCCGTTGTCTGTCTGTTTGTCAGCAGGATTACGGAAAAACTACTGGCCTGATTTTCATGAAACTTCGTGGAAGGGTGTAGCATGGGCCAAGGAAGAACCCATTCAATTTTGGAGCGGATCCGGATCCGACTCACGAACAAGCAATTGGCCTTGGCCTTCTAGTGCCCTTCTAGTGCCCTTCTAGTTTCACATGTTGTGCACTTTATTTCACGTTATGACAGGTGCGTTCACGACGTGAATTTTCCCTTTATCATTTGTAAAACAGAAAATGAAGTAGTAAAACAAAGATGAAAAAAGCCCATTTTGGTACTGTACGTCTTTCAGTACCAGTGACAGAGAGGAGAGAGAGAGAGAGTGCAGCAGAGGGAGGGGGGCTGTGTGTGTGCCCAGCCTGCAGTGACACAGAGCTTCAGGAGAAAGCGAGAAGCATAAAACATTGTGCTTTTTTCCACGCATGAAAAAACAACAACAACCGAGCCCAACCCGACACGAGCCCAAATTATTTATTTAAAAACCAAGCCCGACCTGGCCAATACCCGAGACTGTATGTCGGGTATTGGCCGGGTCGGGCTTGGTTCTTGGTCGGGTTTGGGTCGACCTCTAGTTCAAGTGCCAATGGGTCGGCACGGGCCAGACTTTTGGCTCTCGCGGGCCGGATATTAGGGATCAATGACATGCACCTTTCCCATTGCCTTATTGTGTTTAAACGTGCTACTTATAACATTTTTAAGCATCAATATGTCATTGTCAAATTAATTGCGTTACCTTGCTGCCGTTTGTTTACGGTAATTGTACTAATGTCTCAAAATGAATGTGGTAATGTTTTATTGATGTCACGCTGCCGCACGAAGCACCTTTAATGAATCGATAAGTCATGTGTGATGTTTTGATCTCCCCGCTGTTCCCTCCCTCTCCCAGCCAGATGATGCGGTGTGTGTACCGGAGGCCCATGTTGTGATGCAGATGACAGTTGACGACTTTATCACTCTGATCCACAGCTACACTCAGGTTGGTGGGCCTGGCGCCGCTTGTCAAGGTTTCACAGCAGCATCGACAAAATAACTGACCTTACTGCTATGAGACGAGACGAGATGAAACTTTAATGATCCTCGTGGGGAAATTGAGCGGTTGCAGCAGCAAACAGCAATAGGTTACAGCCATGAAAATAGAATAGAAATGAGAGTAGAGAAAATGGGGGGACATAATTGAGAATTTTAACACTGGAACAATATATGGATGAAAAGTAAGAAAAAATATGCATTATAGCATGTATGAGGCAGTAGAACATGCTGGGACAAAGAAATAATAATTGTAAAATGTGGATGTGAAAATCTATCAGAACTATTAAGTATGTGCAGTATGCAATAAGTGAAACATTCTAGAAATATATAGATATATGCAATATGTACTACATGACAATATATGATGAGAATATGAAGAAAACAAATATGTGAAATTAGAGTATATACAGGATGTGCAAACTGTACATCATACTCGCATATTATATTGTGATATTAATCTATATTTAGGCCATTCTTGTTCTTGCTCTTCTTTGGCGATAAAAGAGAGAGGCCTAGTTGAAATGTAATGGTCCACCTCCTTTCCATCTGAGTGTAGAGACCAATTGAAATGTGTTTTGCAGTGTTGACAACAGTTTCTAATGCCTCCCTCTGTATTCCTATATCTCTCCCTTCACTATCTGACCCAGGAACAGAGGCACGGGAGGCCGGACTGTGGTCCGACTCTGACTTCCTGGGTGCAGGAGCTGCAGGCCCGTCACCCTGGCAGGATCCTCAGCCTGGCGGTTATTGACCTGGAGAAATACTTCAGGTGTGTGTGGGGGGTGTGGGGGAGGGGCAGCATGCATTAGGATCTGAATTTGGAGCTGTTTGAGATTTGGCGGTAGGCGAGGTTAGAGAAGCTGGCTTGTGACTGGAAGGTTGTCGGTTTGATTCCCCCCCGACAAGCTGGGAAAACACGGATGGGGAAAGTGAATGAGTAACAACCACTAGGGCTGGGCGATAATTCAATAATACCGTTTATCGTCTTTCAGTAGAATCATATCGTTATGATATGGTGATTTTGGGATATTGTGACACACAATTCTGCTGTCTAAATTGATGATAACAAGCACATTTTATTTTAAAACTCTGACAAAATGAGGTACGGTAGGATTATTATTTGGAAATTTTGTTTAACATCACACTAGGGATGTCAATGGTTAACCATTAATCGGTTAACCACCGAGAATATTTTTGACCGGTTACGCATGTCGGTCTATAGGTTAAATTGTGTTGCCAACTTGGCGACTTTGTCGCTAGACTTAGCGACTTTTCAGACCCCCCTGGCGACTTTATTTCTCAAAAGCGGCTAGCGACAAATCTGGCGACTTTTTCTGACCATGGGAAGCAATGTTAATGTGTTGAATCCCAAAGCATTTGGCAATAAATTGGTTCGGCTGATGCCGGTTTTCTCTACTTGCTCATCTAATCCAGAGAGGTCTGACGATCACACTGTTCCCCACACACAGCGTAGCCCCCTCCCTCCGCTGAGAGCAGGGACTGTAGGATAGGGTCCACTTGTAATTGCTACCGCCGTACGCCGAAACTGGCCCGGGTGGGCGGAGTCAGCACTTAATATTAAAACGGGCTACGCTGCGGCGTGCATAACAAGTGCAGATATTTAAATGCAAATTACAGCAAATGGACAGCGCTTCGAAATGCGGCGCCAAAGCTCATCTATCTACTAAAGCAAGGAATCTCTGTCTGTCTGTGAGTCTATCTGTGAGTGAATGTGTGAGTGTGTGTGTCCTTCGCATATCTCGAGAACCGATCTACTTCACACTTGGCGGGTGTATTGCTGGGGACCAAGGACGTGCAGTGTCGGACTTGGTGCAATTTGGACACACGACACGTTCATTATTAATAAACTTTGAATAAACAAGCGAACAGCGCTCTGTGCAGCAGCGGGGCGAACGGGCACTGCACTAGTTGATCAATGGAGCGCCGGACTAAAAGGAAAGCGGCACTTTCTTGTATTTCACGTCATTTTGCGTTTTTTCTTAAAAATTAACCGGTTAGTTGCCGGTTAATGGGTGTCGGCCTGTCGAAAGCAAAATTAACTGAAACTGACATCCCTACATCACACCTAACATTACCATTCGGTTCAAGGGATGTACATCAATTTGATTGTTTAACATGTGATTGTGCATACGTGAGCCATATCGTGATATATATAGATATTGAAAAAATCATTATGATTATCGTGATATTGACTTTGACAATAAAAGACTGGTTGGGTAGAGAAGGGAGGGGGTGTGAGTAGCTCCCGGTGTGGATTTGTGCAACAGTGTGAATGTGAAGCAGGGTGTCGCTGGAAAACAGCATGGTGCTCATTCAACTGTCCCTAGATTAAAGGTTAAAAAAAAAAGAAAACAAGGAATGCCACTCAAATGGCTGTTGAGTTAAACTGAGCATATCTGATGGTGCGCCAAGATTTGAAAACATGTCACATATTATTTTCGCCAAACTCTGGGAGAACGGGTGGAGGGTACAGGTGAAAACTATGTGTGAAAAGGGGCAATCAAGCAAAAGGAGCTGTCTAGCCGCCCTTTTAGACGAGAGGATGGATTGTAGCGAGTGTCAGAAGTCTTCCCCGAAAAACAGATACTGAGTGCGCCGGACGTTTCGCCCCCCAGGTCCCACAAGTCCCAAAGCCAGAAGAGGTTTCGAGAAGCCGTCCTGGGGGAGGAGCGAGGGGCAGGAAAAGGAGCAGGAAAAAAGAGGAGGAAGAACGATGGAGTTGAGGCGCTACCTGAGGTGTCCCGAGTTGAAGTAGAGGAGGTAGGTAGACGGTATTTGTCACAATTAGGGATGAGACGATATGCTTACGACACGATTCGATAATGATATGGGGTTCGCAATTCGATACAGCCACGATACGCTGTAACAAATAAAAGTTCATTGACAACAAAGTCTGATATGTTTGTTTCTGAGCCACAAATCTTTCTAGCGATGGTATTGGCTTGCTAGAATGTAAACAACTATTTAAAAATGTCATTACAAAGTGCAAACAATATAATTTCGAGAGAGATGGTCGAGCCGTCTCATTTGTGATTACTACAGCAGAATAAAATGGAGCTAATATCGCGATACATTTTTCTGCCCCACGATACGTATCATCACATTTTTGTATCGCGATATGTTGAATTTCAATATATCGTCCCATCCTTAGTCACAATTTATTTACCTTGGGAAAGTACATTTCTGGGACCTGTGGTGAGCTTTTCCAAGAAGACAAAGCCAGGAGAACACAACGTTTAAAGTGTCAGATGAAACTTAAATTTTAATTCACATGCAGGTGAATTGAAATAAGGACTTTCTTCACTCTGTTTTGTTAGTTTCTTAGTTGCTCTTGTTCCTCCAATATCCCATCAGGCTGTGGTGCATCTCCAGCTCCACACCGGCGTCTCGGTCCGCCTCTTGCCCACCTGGAAGGACTTCTCGGATCACATCAACATGACCACCAAAGCGGTTGCAGAGGCCCCGTTCAAGTGAGCAAGCCTTCTCCTTAAGAACTTGGACGGATGCTTTTTCCACACACAACAAAACAATCATTTTCCCATGTGTGTTTTCAGGCGAGAGCGGGAGAACACAGGCTTTTCGTTCCACCTGGAGAGTGACTGGGTGGGCGGCCAGCGGGTGGACAGAGCCGGGAAGGGGCTGCTGCAGGTGTGGAAGAGGCAGATCCAGCAGTTCAACAGAGTCAGTCCAGACATGGCCTCGGCTATCCTGGCAGCCTACCCCTCCCCACAGCTCCTTAAGCAGGTACGCCCACTGCTGAGACGCATGGAGGAATCAGCCCAGTTTTAGCATCTTTACAGTGGTTACCTGGTGGTTTCAGGATTGATTTTAAGATTTCACTGATTACTTTTAAGGCAGGGGATGCGTCTGGCACCAAGTTATATCACAGACCTTTTAAGCCCATATGAGCTGGAACATTGCCTGCGGTCTTCAGGCAGGTTCCTATTGGCTGTTCAAAAGTCTTGATTAAAGGCAAGAGGTTCCTATTGGTTGTTCCAAAGTGTAGATTAAAAACACAAGGTTCTTATTGGCTGTTCCAAAATCTAGATTGAAAACAAGAGTTCCCTATTGGCTGTTCAAAGGTCTTGATTAAAAGCAAGAGCTTCCTATTGGCTGTTCAAAAGTCTAGATTGAAAACAAGCGGTTCTTGTTGGCTGTTCAAAAGCCTTCATTAAAAGCAAGATGTTCCCATTGGCTGTTCCAAAGTCTAGATTAAAAACAAGAGGTGATTGGTTCTTTGCCCTCATGGCTTCTAGACTTTGGATTGGTTGGTCGTTTACTTTTCTTACCTTGCTTTTGCTGTCGATTATATCTGTTCTTTGTTTTTTTTTACTTCTTTGTAAAGTGCCTTGTAACTGTTTTGAAAAGTGCATGTAAATAAAGAGCCGTCTTCTTATTATTATTAGCATAGACACATATTGGGATTACATACATGAATTACCTGATATTCCCCGTGAATCAGCATTTCCGTTAAATTGGCGCAGCCTACAAGGGAACGACGGATTCAGGGGGGCTTAAAGATCAAGGCAAACACATTTAGGCCTAAATACTTTCAGTCAAATACACAATGAGACATACCCGCATACACATTAGCATATTTTAATTTTCTCCTCCGAATGCTAAATGTTTCCCACCGAGCAACTCTGCAGAGACATTTGTAAAGCTTTCCGTTTGTTTTACATCCCAGCTACTGTACGATTCGTTCTGCTGTGTTTGTCCGCAGGCTTACCGCCGGTGCAAGACGGAGCGCGAGAAGGTCTCCCTGCTGTCAGACCTTCTGATTCGCAGAGGCGAGGGCGTGACCTCGACGTCGCGGCGGGTCGGTCCCGAGCTTTCCAAGCGCCTCTTCCTCATGATGAACTGCTCCGACCCTCAGCAGACCCTGGACTCCACTGTCTGACCTCAGAGTATGTCCTTGTTCCTTTGAGTTTTTCACCAGAACTGAGCCCGGTGAATGTTTCTGAGCTTGTTCACCACAGCTGCCGGTTCCAATTCGTAACAGTGAAGTTGATGCTACATGGTTGCTGTGGTATTTTTTGTTATGTGTATATATATTTTATTAAAGAGTTTTATAAAATTCAATCAATTTTTTTGTCTGAAATGATTCCTTGGTAGGTTGTTCCTTGGTTATAATTCATAAGAAATACTGTGTACACTATCAGATTGTATTGTTTTGTATTAGAAATTTTGTTGTTGGTATACTTAATATTGAAATGGTTGAAGTTATATTTTTAGAATGAATGGTCAAGTGTAGGATTGGACCGATATGGGTTTTTGAAGGACGATACTGATACTGATATTTTTGTATTGATGTTGCAGATAGCTGATATTTTATGCCGACATCAGTCTTTGAATTTCATCATTTTCATGCAAAAAAACAAGGATTTCCTCCAGAATTTAATTCTTATCAGGGTGGAAAAGCTTCTGAAACAGCATTTAGACCATCATGGGACACTAAAACTCTCCACTGAAACCACCATGGGACTCTAAAACTCTCCACTGAAACCCAGGATAATGACATTTCTTTAGGGTTAGCAGCTTTTTAAGGCAGGGTGACCCCCCTGTCCCTACTATTTCAATGGCCGGGAAACTCTTGGATACATTACTGCTTTTAAATGAAGAATTTGCAAAAAACTCTAGTCAAGTGTAGTATTTTGCCAGTACCTATGCAAATGTAACCCAACCAGCGTCTTTTACACCACTAAATTAATTCTGTGTTGAAAAACCTCTCTGGGAATGCTAAACGACTTCAAACTCAGCAGCTGACCTCTAAACCGGTTTAATTAAGCATTATTTCAGGCATATAACACATCGCCCCACACCTGTTTAACTGCCATCCAATTGAATTACATGTGGCCAACCTCGGCGCTTTCTGTGTCATTGGGCTCTCTGTGTCTCCATTGCCTGTCGGTGTCGAGGCTTGTTATGGCTGGCCCTGTTTGTGTTTTCACGGTGCGCAGTGGTAAATGCCGCCACCGACTCCGCTCCGCTTTGCAATGCCCACGGCTCATTTCCGCCGCATTAGCAAAATGGAACCTGACCAAGAAGTGATGAGTGCCTGGAACAGGGAAAAGAGGGAGAAAGAGAGGGATGGGTAACGAGCTGTTAAATGGGCTTAAGAGATGAGCAACATGCCTCACCCCGGGTCCTGCATGCAGAGAGACTTAGTGGTACAACAGTCCGTGGTGAAGGAGTGGGATCAAACGGAGGGGATGGGTGGGGGGGACTGAGATAAGCAGCGAAATGACTAGAACATTGGTTTCTGAACTTCCACAACTGTCATGCAGACTTGTAGGGAACAATGCAGCGTACAGCAATGAGTTCTCGAACGTTTTCAAGTCTTGGACCCCCAAATAAACACCCGTTAGGCCCTGGACCCCCATTTGATACGATATTGTGCAAAAGACCCCCTTATTTTGTAGTTGATTTACTATTAAATTGTATTCTTACACGCCCTACTGTATGTAGGGACATAACAGTGGTGTTCCCTTTCACCACTATGGTTAGAATAGCCATTCTTATACATTCTCTAATTGGGAAAAATTCGAATGAGTAAAATTATAGGGGAATTAAAATATTCCTCATTTTGCCGGGGACCTCCTGGAACCCCCTCAAGGATCCCGGCTTTGACAACCGCTGCTGTAGAGGATATTGTAATAAAACGTTGGCCGCGGATCAAAACAGAATGTGATGTGTAATTTGTTCTGGCATCACTGCCCAGAAGCTATTGTTGCATTATGGCAGCGTTGTCATGAACACGATCCAGTAGCTTTTAGGCCCGTGTAGCAGCGCGGGGGTGCGGCGGGCACTCTTTTCCCTGAGATACCCCGAGTTCAGGTCACAGAACTTGGCAATTATAGCGAGAGATACATGGCTTAGCTCTACCCCAGGACCAGGCCTCTGCTTCCCAGCCTTTCTTGTTTGCCATGAGCTGGGGGGTAGATTTCACGGGTGCTGGGGGGACAGAGTGAGAAGAGGATAAGGGAGCATGGAGGGCGAAAGTGAGAGAGTTGTGTGTAAATGTCTCATCCGCAGCAATGTCATTTCCCTCCGGTCCCCCCCTCCCCCCCCTCTCTCTCTTTGACCTCACCTCAAAAGCAAATGGGGGGGGGGGGGGTCATCTTTGGAAGAGCGAAAGAGGGGCTAGCAGAGCTTTAGAGCTTCATATGTCACTGTCTGTTTATCCCAGACAGGCTAGATATTCGCTTGAAGATCCCGTTTGATGCACATGAAAACGTGTAAGTGTGGCATTTATATATGGCAACAACACACTTTGAGATGACGAGGATTAAACATTTCAGTTGAACCTCAATGGAAATGCCTCGCTCCTTGGTACAACAAACAAGAACATATGTTGTGTAAAACTTGCTGAATCTAACATTCAACGCGCCTAATTATCTGAAACTGTGCTCTGTCATGTGCATTATGTATTTTCTGTTGTTTTCCTGTTTTCGTACCACGTCCCAGGACAGCTTTCCAGTCTAAAAAAGCTTAACTGGTTCGCAAGTTGGAGAATGTGAGAAACATAGTGAAATGAGATGGAGCTATGTAAATGAATCCGCCCATAATCATAGTTAGACATGTGGGAATTACTGTACAGCCTGAGCAGTTGCATCACGTCTCGCGGTTATGGCGGCGGTCGGTCACCGGAGGGCAGACTTGCGCCACACACAGGACTCATTGGCTTAGAATGGAGTCAGATGGGAGAGATAGAGAAAACATCAGCATGTGTCAGGATTTTGGGAGGCTGGATAAATTATCAGGCAGACAGAAAATGTATCCTGTAAGCTGAGGATGGGTGGAAAGATAAATATGCACAGAGAAAGCTGCTGGAGATTTTGATAAATGTCACCGATAACTATTGGAGGATTTCCTTTACGCTATAAGATAAGATTTTCAAAATGAAGGACGTGCCAGTGTTTTTATTTCTATATAGGGAGTTTAATTTCTCCAGGCATGGCTTGGCTTTAGCTGTGGAAAGCCATGAGGAGAGAGACTCATTCATGCTCAGAGGTGGCAGTGGGGGAAGGAGGAGGAGAGGAGCGGGGCAGGCGTTAGGGTGAAGCAGGTTTTTCAACCCTGCTGTCAGCTCTATTAAAAATGGATGATCATGAAGTGTGATATAATGTCAGACTATCAAGGGGATTGGGCTGTCTCAGTGTGTGTGTGTGTGTGTGTGCACACGTGTGGGTGAATGTGTTTGCGTGGGCACGTTATGCATGCGCGAATATGAATTAGAGACCAAAGTGAGACAGGAAAAGGAGTTCTATCTGTCTACTGAAATCTCTGTCCTCTGTATCTCTTTATCCTCTCATCTTTCCTTTAGATTCATTCTTTCCACACAGACACACATACACACTTTCATGCTTGTACTACTATACTCATGAGGACCTTCCATTGACTCAATTCATTCCCTAACCCCCCATCCTAACCTCTACTACATGCCAAACCTTAACCCTTACCCTAATTTAAATCTTAATTCTAACCCTAATCCTAATCTTAACCTTAAACCCAAGTCCTAAACTAACTTTAGCCTTAATCCATCTCTAACCCAAATCTATTCCTAATCCTAATCTTAACGCTAAACCCAAATCCTAAACTAATTTTAGCCATAATCCTTCTCTAACCCAATCTAAACTTAATCCTAATCCTCATTTTAACCCTAAACCCAAATCCTAATCTAACCAAACTAATTTTTTTTTTTTTTAAAGATTTATTTTGGGCATTTTTATGCTTTATTCGACAGAGTTAGTGAGAGACAGGAAGGCATGGGAGAGAGAGAGGGGAGGACATGCAGCAAATGACCGCAGACCGGATTCGAACGCGGATCGCTGCGGGAAGGACTGAGCCTTATGGTACGTGCTCTACTTGGTGAGCCGGGGCACCCCCCAAACTAATTTTAGCCTTAATCCTTCTCTAACGCAAATCTAATCCTAATCTTAACCCTAAACCCCAGTCCTAAACCTAAACTAACCTCTCATATAAGCAAGAACCAGCAAAATGTCCTCACTTTGGAGGTTTTTCCTCATCTTTCTATCCTTGTGAGGACAGTCAATCTGCATACGGATAGAAACGCGAGTGGACACACACACACACACACACACACACTGGACTGGACTGGACTGGTCTCTCCACCTCTACTCCAGCTTCTGGGAAGGGAAGGGTTACTCCGCTGCCACACCAACATCAGTTCAATCTCTCCTCCATTTGCTTAAGCACACATCTCAGCCGCTGTCAGGGGTCACCACCTCTCATCAGCATGAAGAGCTCTATCCTGTCTCCCCCCCTTTCCTCCCTCCTCCTCCTTCCCTCTTTCCCTCCCTTCGCCGTTGAAGGGAAATCATGACAGGAGTGCTAATAACGCGGGCTACGCCATTAGCTTTAAAACAGACTGGGACCGGGACTATGGAGAAGGGGAGGGGGGGAAAAAGTTGCCCTGAGGCACTTATCAGAGATCAGCTTACGTTCCTTAAATCGTAATCTTAACAGCAACAGGGTGGGGTGGGGGGGATGCGTTGGGATGCGTTCAGATGTTCCCCTACTACCTCCGTAAGCACAATCTACCCCCCCCCACCCCCCCCCCCGGCGGAGATGCAGAACAGTTTAGCTCATCACAAATACACTGAACAGAGCAGACCTCTCGGGAGGTTTTGGGGGCACATCCCCGGGGAGGCCAGAGAAAGAGTCCGACCAAACCCCCCTCACCCTCTCCTCCCTCTCCCGTCTGTTGTCTCAGCACCCCGGTACTCAGTATTCACTCTGCACCGGTAACAACACCGGCTCGGGCGCTCCCACGGGGCTTTTTTATTAACATTCCAATCAGCGGCGGTCCCGGTTGCTTGATCCACAGAAACAAATTGGGAATAGCCTTTGATATAGGAGTTGAAAACACTCCCAGGGAGTTCACAGAGACACAAGAAGCAGAATTTCCTAATCACACGTAGGCAGGCGCGCACAAACACACACACACGCATACATGGAAATAACTACAAAGATGCCCAAATTTTACATGCACACGCCCCGGCAAGACCGAGCAGGACTACATTCCCCCATTGTTTGCGGTTGCCACAGAGAGTGCTACTTCAACCACTGGCTTGACTCCAGCAGACGGAGTGGCATTCACAGAGCTCTATTCAAATCAGACACCACAACTCCTTGGTGTTGAACATGAAGTGGCCCCGCTCCCTGCAGTCCTTGAGCTGCATGGCAGAGACTGACAGGCCCTTGAAGCGATGTGTAAGGCTTTTTCTTTCTCTCCAGCTGCCAGCAGCATCATGTCTGGCGGTACCGCCGCTGGACGCTGTCCGTCTCTTTATGCCGCCACGGAGCAACATCCACCGCGGACGACAGGATCGGGGCCCGTCGGAAAGGAAGACAAGCTTCTCTTCCTCCTGAGGAGAGACTGGGGGGGAGATAAAGAGGAGGCGGAGGGGGAGAGTGTGTGAGAGGGAGAGTGTGTGTTGTGTCATTCATCATCGCCTCTTTTCCGCTGGTCTGCCTCCCTCCCCTGTGAGCCTCTGTAAACTGAGGCACGGTAAGATAAAGCACCTGCACAGGGAATGGACAAAGACACACAAACATGCACACATACACACACACACACGCCCATAGGGCCGCACAAACATACACAGGCACAGGAGCAGTGCATGGATACTGTAGGAGACTTGCAGGCCCTGTCGCAGAGTGGTACATGTGCAGTTTGCAGTGGGAGGAAACACATCCTAGTAAAAAATCTACATAGAACAAGCCTTTATCTGTGCGTACATGTAAACAAGCGAGCGCCGCGTCTCCTTCGAAACGATTCGCTCCGGATTCCGGTTGCCGAATTGAATCACCCCACCTCTCTCGCACGGTTCCCCCCTGTCTGTGTTTGGCCCCGGTGATTTAAAGCGGAGAGCCAGAGGAGTCAATGACTCTTGTCCGCCGCCATCGCCCGAAGATTTCCGCTTCATATAAACTTGAATAAATGATATCGAATGCAACCTTGGCCCCGCTGTTGCTTTCTACGAGCGCTACCTCAGCCCCTGTTTACTCCCTGCTCTCTACCTCATTACCCATGATGGAGCGGCGGATCCGTCGCTCCAACTCGTGCCACTGTACTCCGCGATTGGCCGACGAACGCCGGTAAATAATGCAAAAACACGCGGCGTAGCCTTGCGTTGTGAATCATTTAGGGAATTCGTACAATTCCTACAATTTGCCGACCTGTAATGGTGATTGATAGCGAGATAATGAGGTGATTATCAAAGGCAGACGTGGACGCAGCTGCCATTAAGTTGGGTAATGTTGCTGTTGTCCTTCTGGGTTTCCGTCTGCTCGTTTTGCCCCTTTAAAAAACTATTAGCGAGCACGTCGACGTCTCAAACGGGGACAAGATTTCTTTTGCCTGCCAATAATGTCGAGTAACGCTGTCGAGCCGAAGGACTGGACTCTCAAGTGAGCGCGGAGTCATTTTCTTCTGCCGAGTGCTGTGTGTGTAACGAGAGAGACTGATGCGGTCTGCCAGATATTCCGGTCTTCGACGCCCCTTTTCAAAATGACCCTGATAGAAAAGAGATGGTTGTCTATCTTGAGAGGCTACCTCCATTCAGGTGTGACTGAATTAAGTCATTCACTCCAACAAACTCCCGGGTCCTTTCACTCACTATGGCTCACGAACGCCAGGCCCGAGTTTTTAAAAAAAGTCTGCAGCTTCAATCAGCGGCGCGTAGAATCGATTACTGGGTTGAATTGCAGATTAAATAAAGCAGGCTGAATCATCAAGTTTAATAGTTTAATGTTTGCTTGCGTTTTAACTTGTTTTTTTTTTTTGCAATGTAAATGTGACCATCCATCAGCAAAATGCAAAAGACTGCATCTAAAACCCCCTGAGATGGATTATCAACAGTCATGAGTGGCATAACAATGTTTTAAGTAATTTTCCAATTTTCTGCGGCGGCAGAAAAGCGCCCCGCATGTGATTTTTGTCACCTCAAAACACAGAATTGAGATGTGTGTGTGTGTGTGTGTGTGTGTGAACGCTTGTGTGTCTCAGATATCCTGTTGCCATGACTACCTCCTTAACACCACACAACTATCTTGTCAGGAGTGGAGCTGGTACTGACGCATGATTTGTGTGTTGTTGCTTTTTTTTTTTTTTTTGGACAGGATTTAAACCCTATATTGGGATCCTGTTTTAGTTGCTTCCTAAAAAGCTGAAATTAATCTGGAAATACCAGGCTTGCCCTAACAAAAAATTACAATATTCCTATAAGGACTTATAGTGCGTCTAAGTACTAAAACGTGATTTTATAGTGGTCTTATCATTCTTTATGGTATCACTATAATATTCTTCTTCTTGTTCTATGTATTGTCTAGTTTTGCTGTGATATTTGTATGATATCCTTCTATCATTTATTATAGGATTTCTAGTTATTTCATATCATAAGGGCTCCAACACAAAAAGCAAATCATGTGAATAGCAGGGGAATGGTTCACACCGACATACATAGGGACAGATAAGGAACGGTTGAAGGTCTAAATCTCCATTAAGTACAGGGTTCCCCAGTGTTGGGATGAAATATAAATGGTGATGAAGTTTGCAGAGCTGACAAGTGATGACAAGGTTATCATAACTTAGGCCAGCACACGCCACGGCGGTGTTAATCTCTCCGGTTCGGCGCAGTGATCCCATCGGGTGTCCTTGACATTGATAGTTTATGATATGAAGCTTGACTGTATATAACATCAGGTACAGTGTGCGGCGAAGGCTTATCTGAATGCCACAGCTTCAACTGCTTATCAGCGAAAACCATGAGCAAGACCCTAACTCTCCATTTCTGTCTTTTGAGAATGGACAGACCGCAGCAGCTCTATGGGATTTACCTGTATGAAGCAGATCTCTTCACGATGACCAAGGACCACAGTAGTCTGTCCTTCGGTCCTTAGAGGACAGTGACATGTTATGAAATCAATGACAATGTTTCTTATGTTAAATGATGATGATTTTGTCCAAAATGTGAGTCACGCCATGGTTGCCCTTGTGACTCCCACTCATTTAGCATGAGCGGTGGATAATATTTGTTGATGTTTGTGCGGCTACTGCCAAAGAAACGAACCATGCATTCCGATGTCACCTGGTTCTTAGGGTGCGATCACGCCTACATTAAAGAGTAACTAAACCCCACCCAAATCTGTGGTGAAGCCTGACACCTAATGGTGAAAAGTAGGGTACTGAACTGGTTATCTGCCATTGGCTGGTCTTTGGTGCCAAGTGATGTCACCACCTGTTGTACAGCCTATAGCAGATGGCCAGTTCAGTAACCCTGCTTTACACCATTAGATGTCAGGCTACACCACAAATTTGGGTTTGGGGTTTAGTTACTCTTTAAGTTTGCTTTGGTCCAAACCAACCTGCATTTCTGTACTTGGTTCATTTAGGTTCACACTGCCCAATTACAGTCTAATCAGTGCGTGTAAACTCAAGTTTCATGAACTCAAAAGTAGCTTGTTTACTGGACAGAGTTTCGGTGTAACCTGTCATCCTGCCAGATTAGAGATGTAGGCAGTGAGGGGGAGTCAAAACAAATCTGATTCCAGTCCCTGGAACTTTAACTAAGCATTTGTGATTGCTTCTCAGCTTGAATACTTCAGTATTCTTGTGCATTCTTTCAAAGAGTTGGAAAATGTGCACCTTGGCTTATATATTGAGGACGTATTTCACCTCATTTTGACTACAAGTTTGCCCTCATTCTATTGTTATTCTAGGCTTTCCATAAACCCAGAAACCCTTGCATTTTGGGTTGTTTACAGTAGTTGGGTCTGATTACGTTCTCTGGTAGAGGACCGCGACTTGCATTTTCAGCCTTCTCAGTGCCGTTATTTGGTACCACCATTCAAATGACATTGGTCTCATCTGCCCAAATGAACCAAACTAAAGGAGTACACACTCCACACTTAAAATAAAGTGAAAGCGTCCTTATATTACTCTCAGGCCAAAGAACCACCTGAACATCACATGAAATTAACAGGACTAACCCTTTAAGAATCCACTAAGCAAGATTATGCTATGGTAAAGCTCCTCTGATACACAAATATGACAAACTTACAAAGTGCTATAGAGGAAACTCACAAATCCAGCGATACCCAACACAGTTGATACAGTCGATTTCAAAGATCAATAGTGACACTCGCCTGGATTATGGGCGAGTCGGTTAAAACAGCTTACGTTAACCATATTCTCCTAACCTTGAAAGGACTCTATAGTACAGACAACCAGGAACTGTCCACAGGGAGCCAATTAGAACATTAATAGCAGCCAATACTTTGAATGAACCGATCCTTTCTTCAGCATTTCTGTCTATGGTAGCACCCCTGCCTCAGCAGGCCATATGAGGCAGGACATTTACATAGCAAATTGCTCTCATTTCCCCTGCGCTCACAGGAAAAAAAAAAGAAAGTTATGAGCTAAAGCATCTAGTCCAATTACTGTAGTGCCGTCCTAAATTCCACGGCTGCATGCTGTGTGCAAATTTCACCCTTCAATTGACTTAATACCCGTGACTCAATACCCTTACTCTAATTTAATACTAAAAAGAGCTTTTGACCTACGTACTTTTGGCACTCATTATTCTGAATGGCTCCATTTATCTTGTCATAGGGACTGTTAACTGCAGGGGAATGACTAAGCGGCATGAGGGAAATGCCACTAAGCATTTTTGAGCTAGATGTATATCGATTAGTTTTAGTAATTAGTATCCACTGATTTGGTGCTGTAGTCGCGTGGTCGACAGGCCAGATATCATGTGCACAAATCATACACCGCACATTAAAATTGCATGTCAGCTTGCAGCTGTTTTTATATACCATTTGATTTCTTTTCTCATTGTGACCAATACTAACAATGCATCTCTTGGACCCATATTAAGTTATTTTCTTTTCCGCCTGGTGAAGTAAAATAACTGAAAATGTCACAGTCTCTCTTTAAGTGCCAAGCCCCGCTGCGAGGCCTCATTCTACCGGGAAACATTAGTCTGAACATTATAGCGACGTAGCGACGGGGAATCGGCTTTGCACAAATGAACATGAGACATAAGATAAAATTAAATTCTATTGCTTCACATCTGGCAGTAAATCCACGTACACATGCGCCCACACACACCTTAAAGACTTGCCGCAAGACTTAAAAAGACAAAACAGTAAAAATGGTACTGTAAAAGTGAAACAAGAGATGGGTCTGGTGTCTTGGTGCTTGTGTTATAAGGATCCTTAGTTATATCTATAGGGTCTTGAGCGTGTTTGGTGCGTATAATAGTACATTGTGCATCTGTTAAAGCACTTAAACATTCCTAGTTAGAAGTTTCCTTTAGACATATAGCCTCAGACCAACTCGGTAAGCTAAAAGAAGGGTGGAACTGATTTCATTGCTGTGGAATTCATCAACTACTGTGTGATTCTATTGACAATGTGGTTGGAATTATAATATGCTGACCAGAATCGATACCAAATAAATGACAAACATCTCAGGATTATGAAGAATGCCAGAATAACAATCTATCGTTTAGTATTTTCGGCAGCCGTTAAACGTGCTATGTGTAGCATTTTTAAACATCAATATATCATTGTCATATTAATTGTGATACTTACCATAAACAAATTAGACTATTTTTGAGACGATTGGTAGCCTCTATCTCTCTCTTTCACTCCTTCTACCATCTGCTGCTGATAAACTCTGAAACTTTAGCTTTGTTTGCTCTGGAAGAACAGCGCCCTCTTCCTGTTTTGTGCCGTAAAGCAATCCAGCAGATTTCCCGCCAAATCTCACACAATGTTCCCGCCAAATCTCACACAATGTAAAATGTAGTGTAGAGGTCAATCTTCTTAGTGATGGTCTTGTTTGTTTATGGTAATTATACTAATGTCTCTAAATGAATGTGGTAATGATTTATTAATGTTACAATGATACACACAGCACCTTTAAAAGCCTTTGAAGTATCATACAAAAATGTCTGGTCATACTACAGTAGCCTAGTGCTGGCATAAGAAGGTTGAAAGACTGAAAAGACTGTAAAGTACCTACAACAGCTATTATCAATGTACTGTACAGGACTGTAGAGGACTTTTATCTCCATTATAACACATCTTTATCTTTCCCATTTTAATCAAGTATTGGGAGTACTTTTATTGCTGAAACACTTTCAGAGAAAATTACTTTTTAGTGCTGTAAGACTTAGAATTAGTGGTGAAATCTATTGTCAGAATTTGTTGGCGACTTAAAGACTTAAGGAACTCTTATTTTTCAAGGGCAACTTTTCTTTTTATTATTTACTATTGACATGACCAGTACATTTTAAAGGCTTTATCAATATGGCCCCGAGGTGAAAAATGCCTCTCACTGTGAATATTAATTAACATTGAAAAGAAAAACTGGAGCTAACTCCGATTAGTGTCACGAAAACTGGCCAAGTCTGAATTGGGATGGAGATGTAAGGAAGAGCAACACAAAAGCTTGATATTTACTCGATGTTTGTACTTACTGAATGTAACACTGCCTCCAAACAAACCTACCAAAACATGCCATGTGAATGTTAGTCTTTGGGAAGATCAATTTCCCAGATGATTGCCGCCTGGATGTCATGCTGTTTGTGGATCAGGTCTCTGAGACGAAGCCGCTGATGAATTATTTCAGGGTCTGCTGGAGGGATCGCTGGGAAGAGGGTGAGGAGGCACATGAGGAGAGGTGTGTGTGTGTGTGTGTGTGTGTGTGTGTGTGTGTGTGTGTGTGTGTGTGTGTACATGCATTAGAGCAGGGGTATTCAAACCCCTACATGGAATGGTTTTTGTTGTTGATTTAGTATTGAATTTTATAACTGTCTGCACTCTACGTGGGTAGATATCAGAGGTGAAAGTGAAACCTGCGATTAGAATAGTCATTCTTATGCATTCCCTAATTGGGAGAATTTCTACTGAATTAAAGTGGTAATCCTCGAGTTCCTTGTTTTCATGATTTTGTCTCCATTGCTGTGGTCACTTGTCAATCAAACAGTGTGGGCGGAGCTTGGATTTTCTGTTGGTGATGAAGTTTCTGTAAGTGGCGCTCTTTTCTTTGTCTGTTCAGCCATGGTGGCTAGCAAAACTGGCATTTATTTATGTGAAGAAGTAACGGATTATTACTTTAAATTATAGTGAAATTAAAGGAAGTAGGTAAGAGGCAGAAAGACAAAACCATCCTAATATGCTGCATCTATCTATACATATTCAATACTTAGTGTTAATCTGAATGTCATCCTGACTGATGTAAGTTTTAAAAAAATGCTGTAATTGAAATGTCTGTCTCTGAAGAATGTGCGTCTTAATTAATCATTTGATAGAGGTGTCATCAGGCCCACTGGGTGTGCTTTAGCTCTGACAGGGAAGGTGTATGAGGGATGGGTTTTACAGTACATGTGATATCAAAGCAGGCCGTCTTCTACTTGATAGTATTGAGCCAAAGCGCTTGCATTATTCAAAAAAAAGCAGGAGGGGGTCTACTCTTAAAATCTCCCACTGTGTCAGCCCTGTAAAATCACTTGAAAATTTAAGAACACGACGGGAGCTAGCCAAAGAAATAAAAAACCAAAAAAACATTGTATAACTCTCCATACAGTCATTCTGATTCCAGACCTGGCCAAGGTAAGCATGGTAATGTCTTGTTAATGTATTTTTCTCGAGGCAAAGCTATAGTGGACGGAGAGAAACAGGACTCGGACCACCAATAAATTAGCTTCACTGAGAGCGGAGCACCTAAAGCTACAATCTTTCACTGTCTTTGATTTTGAGGCATAGAGATTCTCTGGGTTTCCAACACATATTATGGATAACTATGACATTTTTCAAAAGAAAAAAGTCAACTTTTTTTATTTTTTGTGCGCCTCATTAAAATCTGACCAGGTGAGAGAATGAAAAATTTACATAGAGAGCCAAACAAAAAAGTCTCAGTCACTCAATAACTCATTGACTTCCCTTTTTTTGGATATTGATCACTTATCCAGACGCGCAGTCCGAGCCTAATTTATGTGACATGGACAAATTAGCCTTAGGCCTTCCTCAGTATCGCTGTCTGTCAAGGGTGTAACAGCAGGGACATGCTGCAGAATGGCGAGTTTACAGCTTTATAAAACGTCTGCAACTTTTCAAGCAGATTCCTAAGAGCTAAAGAGAAAAGAAATTAAAGAAAGACAAATAGCGATCGCTCCCCCCTACTGTAGACCTTCCGTTTTAACCTATGAGCATTTCGTAAATAAATGAGAGTGTCAGAAATCCCATAATGCGATATCCACCCACGTCTCCCTCCCCTCTCCAGAGGACACATTGTTAACAGTAACAAAGACTTTCAGCTCAATATTGTTTTGGCTCTGACTGTGTGAATCTAGAGGAGGCGCCTCATCATGCCATAAAAACTTTCTCTCCTTTATTCTCGGCTTCCTATTAAAATCAGAAACGGATCCCCTGCCACCGCCAAACATTTAAGCTTTTGCTCATTACATCAGGAACATATTTTGTAGTGTATTTGTCTAGCTTGTAGAGTTCACATTACCCTCATTCCAGTTTTGGCAGAAACCCATGACATCTTAATTGATTTAATGAGGTATTTCAGGCCCGGGCCGGAAGAGAAGCCCTCTGTGCGCAGGCTGGACACTGTTGAACCACACACAAATCCAATTTCATACTTTCTTTCTTTGCATTTATACTCCCAGCCTGTTGGTGTTGAGGTCTAGTGAGGCATTAAATGGAATAGCTTAGGGTATGGCCGGGCTTCGCTTATGGATATTACTGAAGGGGTGCCTGCTGAGAAACTGAATATTTAATTCCAGCCCATGGCAAGTAGTGTCCATTTCGAGCAAAACCAACTCCCAGGTTCGGATCATCAGAAGTGGTCTGGACGAGGAGAGGGGGGGGGTTGTCCAAGTCCGCTTCAGGCCATGCTTTATTCACATATGTGACCTTGGGACTTGGAGATCCATTAAAATGTGATTAGTTTTGATGTTATTCTGCTGACTCAACCGGAGAGGTGTGCACTGGTATCCTTCTCCGAAGAGAAGCCTCATAAACTCAATTCAGCTTATCACTGTGTCAATATCGCCAGAATTATGAATAGTAATAAAAAATACACTAATGCAGAGGAGGAGATGGTAATATATTCTTTGCGCATGGGCGCAATGCATGGACACACAGGCTCGTTGCTCGCACATTCATGTATGTATGCATGGGCTGCCTCTTTCTCTCTCTGTTTCCCCAATATTGTATTCTTGTCAGGCCGGAAAAGCCTCTGAAACAGCATTCTGACCATCATGGGACACTAAAACTCTCCACTGAAATCCAGACTGATGAAATTCTTTTAGATGGTTTGGCAGCTCCTTAAGGCAAGATGACCCCATAGACCTTTTCAATGGTAGGGGAATCTTTGACATATGCACACACACACACACACACCAGCCAGTCACCTCAGGTTATAGCAGCACGGGGGGCCAGACAGGTGCCTCCCGTCTCCTGTCCAGATGATTGGAGTGGAGGACTGAGTGGAAGCTCCAATCAGGAATGAAAACGACGCTAAGCTAGCCTCTAATCGGACCGCTTTTCAGTCATGATAAGTCAGGGCGGAGGTCATTTTGCGGCACCGTCTGGGCATGACTAGAGTGACTAAAGTGCTGCGGCCTGATCAGCCGAATCCTCTTCTAATTCAGGGAAGAGGGCACCATTTCATCAGAGGTGGAGATTTAAAAAAAATTTCAAAATGTTTCAAAGAGGACTATAGTTCCTTATTCTGGTATTTTTATTTCTATGCCCAAGGACGTTTCAGTGTGTGCTGCCTCCTGTGCTGTACCAAGAACCTTTTGAGAGGAGAGGTTGTTCCACATCAATCTGATGTCCTACAAATATACAGCTGCCCGGAAAATGAGATAGAGAAGATCGGAAAAGGAGATTGGCAATACACAGGATGATGGATATGTTATTTGGATCAAAACTAGTACTATTGTGAAATACAGCTCATTTATTTGTTCAGAAAAATATTTTTCTGTCCCCAGCCATTCATTATTGATTATACAATAGAGTCTTTAAAATTCTTCAAATTTTAAGCACTTCTTCACAAATACTGATTGGATTACTGTAGGCAGTAGGAATAAAATGCTAATTCTTAAAGCAAGTTTTCCTTGCAAAATTTGTTCTTGAATCATAAGGTCATGCCATCATTTTGGCAATGTCAAGCCTACTGGTCAATGGATAAAGATAATTCTCTTGTTTTGAAATACTTCCCTGCTGTGTTGACTGACTTGTTCTCCTATGAATAAAACCTAACTGGGGCCAAAATGAAAGGTGTTCCCTCTCAGAGAACCCAGATGGCGGAGGAAACGAAACTCATGCATCCTGTTTTACTGCGTGTGCAGTGTCACTGATGTTCTATTATAATAAATGGGAGGTAGCACGGACCCAATGTGGAGCCTGTTAAATATGATGTGCTGTGGAAGTGGGATGAGGTGGGAGGACGTGGTGCTGGCAGGAGTTTTACATGGAGAGCCTTGAACCTGGTGTGACAGACATCGTGGTGACACTAATGTCATGGTTTGGCTGGATGTACAGCATCTGTCACAATTTGGCCAGAATGATCCCATTTATGCCTCGTATTAAAATGCGATCTGTATCTGGATATCTCATCTGCATTAGGTAAAACACATGTAAACGCAAGGTGGAATTGTACAAACCTGCAAATGTCATCGCCGCGGGTAGAAACGTCATCACTGCGGGTAGAAATGTCATCACTGTGGGAAGAAACGTCATCACTGTGGGTAGAAACGTCATCACTGTGGGTAGAAACGTCATCACTGTAGGTAGAAACGTCATCACTGTGGGTAGAAACGTCATCACTGTGGGTAGAAATGTCATCACTGTGGGTAGAAATGTCATCACTGTAGGTAGAAACGTCATCATTGCGGGTAGAAACGTCATCACTGCGGGAAGAAACGTCATCACTGTGGGAAGAAACGTCATCACTGTGGGAAGAAACGTCATCACTGCGGGTAGAAACGTCATCACTGTAGGTAGAAACGTCATCACTGTGGGAAGAAACGTCATCACTGCGGGTAGAAACGTCATCACTGCGGGTAGAAACGTCATCACTGCGGGTAGAAACGTCATCACTGTGGGTAGAAACGTCATCACTGTAGGTAGAAACGTCATCACTGTGGGTAGAAACGTCATCACTGTGGGTAGAAACGTCATCACTGTGGGTAGAAATGTCATCACTGTGGGTAGAAATGTCATCACTGTGGGTAGAAATGTCATCACTGTAGGTAGAAACGTCATCATTGCGGGTAGAAACGTCATCACTGTGGGTAGAAACATTATCATCGCAGGAAGAAATGCCATCACCGTTTTTGTTGACAATAGACTTAAATATAGGACACTAGTTGACTTGCCACCTCTCCACCTACTCACCTGCTTTGTAAAGTGCATGTGAAAGATAAAGTCTGATCACAATGCAGACAACAAGAACACATCTAAATGCCAGGTGTAAATTGCAAGGGCATGATTGGATTGATCATTATCCAGATAATGCAGACTGCATTTTAAAGCTGCAATATGCAACTTTTGACATTTAAGTAACAAGAAATACATAGGCTATGATGTATTATACATTATCAGTCTGTGTCTCCCTGTGACCCTGTGCGTCCCTGAAATTTTCAATGATGTTGGGGATGATTTGGGGTGTATACCATTTGCTGTCAGCGTGGCCAGTGGTGAGCTAGTTGTGGCTATCAAGGTGAGGCTAGCAGCCACAGAGCAGGGAAGACATACCAACAACAACAATAGTGGAAATAAGTAAGAAAATAAAGTACAGCGAAGCTAAACAAAAACATGGTAACGTCAGTGTTGCTTTTTATTTATTGGCTGTGTTTACTGGCTGCTTCTTCAACGACTGCGGTAGCTTTATGGATGCTGGTAACCTCAGCTTCAGACTAGATGTTGTTTCAAGGTAGACAACTTATCAAGATGAGTGACAAGTGACAACTTGACCAACTGAGAGGGAGGAGGGGAGGACTTGCAATACACTTTGTTGACTCAAGGCAATAAAGTAACATACTGTAGCTTTATAAGCTGGTTTATAATCCTAATGAGTATTCTTTGGTATAACGTAACTGGCCAAATCACATACACACACATACACATACTCTTTGCAAATATGTATGATTTCACATCACTCGCCTGCAGCAAACGGTTAAAAAATATAACACTGAAAGACTGGAAACCTTATCAAAGACTGTGTGTCTGGATTTGGCCAAGGTTGTCTGGCCACTGCTAGGTTATGTGAGTGAGAGAAATATAACTTTGAGATTGAGATGGAGTAAGAGTTGAGAAAAAAAACCCCAGACAATATTTGGAAAATTCTGGCTTTTGTGTAATGCTTACCCTTCACCTTTTGCACAAATAATGCCTCATAGTTTCTCTGAAGTGTAAGGCCTTGAGTGGCTGAGAAGAACTTCAGGCTTCAAGCACTTGGGGAGCCACTGGGGAATGGATAGTAGATGAGAGAATGAGAGAGAGAGAGAGAGAGAGAGAGAGAGAAGTTGTAGAAGTTGAGCACTTGAAGACATTCTGTGTTTGTACATCTGAATGCTGGCAGGATGCCCCATTGTCTGCCTTTCATAAAAGAACTTGCTGACAAAGACAGAAATGTGTGGAAAGTCTGCTCCTCTTAGTAAAAATATACCGTGTATTTTTTGCTCCGTGTTTTGATGCCACCTGTCTACTGCTGTAGGTGAAGGTTTAGTCTTCAAAGTACGGAACATTCAAAGTTGTACCCACCTGCGTCATTTTCATAGCATATTCGAGGAATAAGGAAGTCTCACTTGCGCCAAGTCTGAGGAAGAGGTTTTAACAAGACAGCATTGATCAGGACGGTTGGCGGCTGGCACGTCGTATTATTGTTCCCCCAAACGTTATTTCGCCAAAAGAAACTTGATTGTTCCCATCAAAAGTCAGCAGATGTAAAATAGGACATCAATATGCTTCAGAATGCCCAGGTGTCAGATATTCTACGCCATGCCTGCGCCCATAAAATCAATTACCTAAGTCGGGGGGAGATAACATTTGCAGGGTGCCGCATACAGTATGCCTGTTATCAGCAGGCTGCCGTTGAATCAAATCAGAGCACTTGAGTGTGAAACCAATCCCGAGCCAAGCGTATTTATCCTTGCCGCCGATGACGACACGACACAATGGCCGCGTTTGCCGCTGAACCCATCGTAACCTTGCCTCTAACCCGAGGAAGAGAGCGGGGAAGGGAAGCCGAGGAATTCAGGTAGAAAACAACATCGTGGGCGTTTTTTCACTCTGACGCCGTCGCTTCTTTAGGAAGCGTAGGTCATGCACAGACTTCCTCCAGTGGTATAGTATGTTTTTTTTCTTCTTTTACTCCACTCGCTGCTTCTCTTCTGTCGACATTCAACCTTGAACTGCCAACCCGAGCGGCTTGAAAGGGATGACGAGAGCGCTTTCACGGAGAGGTAAGGAGGTGAGATGAGGTGAGGGGGGAAGCTGAATAGCTGCGCCGAAAGTTAAACAGACACACATAAAGGAGCAGAGCGAAGATAGAAACGCAGACAGAAACAAACACGTACGTACACAGCACGCTTGATAGCCTTTACACTGTGTGTCACCTTAGCAGGGCCTTTTATATCTTATTTCTGCTTCAGAAAATATATGAACACACAACAACCGAAACCAAAGAACAACATCACCTGAGTCCCTGGTGAGTAAGACAGAAGCGAGATAGAGAAACAAAAGCGAAGAAGACTTTGTGGACATCTAATGTGTGATACCATTTTTGCACATTAAAAAGTTCCAAAGCCAGTGATTCGCTCCTAGTTTTTGAAGAGCGCGGTCTCATTTGTACCGTTCCTTAGTTCTCGCCGACACAAACGCGCATCAAACTCGGCAAACTTGTGGAGTTCTCACTGAACTCGCATTACTTTTTCCGCAACGAGGGAGGGGAGGGGAGGGCTGTTATTGCAACACATCCCTAAATCCAGGGCATAGTCTCAATCCAATTCAGTTCAAAAAACTTCATTTCCTTTTTTCTGCAAGGACCATCATGCGCTGCAGATAACTGGCTGCACAGCAGACAGTACATAGGGGGAAGGATAAGAAGAGGGCAACAAAGGACTAGACAGCTTTATGAATACAGGAATGGGCTGAAAGGCCTGCCTCTAAAGGCTCAGAAATACTTGACAACAAGACTCGAAATGCACAAACTCCGGCATCAGCGCTTCCTCTCCTGTTTATCAATTGGGAAACCATCAAATCCGACATAACAGGGTGTTGGTGGACTGAATGCCCCGGGCCTGGGGACGCGCTAAACTGATCATCTTCGTATCTTAGTATTTGGAAATCAATTTCTTGTGTCATGTCCAAACACTCGGCTGCTGCACAACATGCTCTCACTAAAGCTGAGAACCGCAGGCGGAATTTACCTGCTGATTGGAGAAAGTCCATAAGGAGCTGATGCGGTCCATTAAATCTGACTTAATGTCTCAGGGAGTTTTTTCATTCTAATATTCCGTATTTTTCTTCTCATACCGAACTCTATGCCCTTGTACTGCGGCAGCGCTGTTACTCTGCGGACACTGGCTGGGAGTATTTGTATGCAAATTATGAGGTATTTAATTAGAAATGCTGAATGGAAGTGGAAAAGTTTCTTTTTTTTTTTTTCAATAAAGAAATTCTACAATAAATTATGATGGATATGCATTCGTTAGTAACAAATAATGATGTAGGCTTGGCACGATCAGCCCAATAAATTCGGTCTCATTGCACCACTATTCAAATGGGGCTTAACTTGGAGTTTTTAAAATGTTGTGTGTAAAATATTGGTCCACCACAACCTCCCAGTAATGCCATACCTGCTGTTGCTCCCATGTGTAATGCATGCATCGTGAGTGTATGGCTTTTAGTTTGTTGTATTAGAGCAGCGGTTCTCAACCTGGGGGTCGGGACCCCCCAAGGGGTTCCGAGATGATTTATGTGATAAGGACAAAACATTTCTACTATACACATTTATTATCATGTCTATTTTGTTTTTAACGATTTTCTCAAATTTTTGCTTTTTTCTTGTGAAATACTGAATAGTTTTCAGCCTCCTCTTATAATTAATCAAATGAAACAACCTGAAAAGGGAAAATCATTCTTTGTTGAACTGTTCACTAGGTATCCCTTCACTTTAAAGGGCCAAAAAGGTTGAGAACCACTGTATTAGAGTACTGCCAAGAGCATTTCTTTATCTTCCTCTTCGGACAGCATGAAATAAGGCTAACATTAGCTACAATGACATGTTGCCCAATACTACTCAATTCTTGAAAGACTTCCATTTCCTCATGAATGTGTTTTCTTTTCACATTCGGGAAGCTGATTTATTCACTTCCCAGCTGACGGAAATGCACCTTTATTCACATTTTAGTTTTTGCGACATTCCAAAAGTTTGTTGGCTGTTGGAAACTGGAAATGAGGGAGAGAGAGAAAGGGAGGAGGACAGAGACAGAAACAGACAGAGAGAGAGCCATCAGGGCCATCTGTGGCCTCTAAGCAGCCCAGACCCTCTCTTGTCTATTCTCAGCCATCCCCACCTCCATCCGTCCAGGGACATGACTCTTCCTTCTCTCAGCCCCTGCTATTTCCTGTTTTCATCTCACCCTCTGGTCCCCATAGACAACAGGAAGGAAATGAAAGAAGGTAAAGGTGCTCTCTCCCCCACACTCGCTGCCTGCATATTTCATTGGATTTATTTTAGTTGTCTGGCCTTCTCTCTCTTTTACTGTCACTTTCCTACTACTCCTGCTCAGCCTCACCCTAGGGGCGCCCATGCCCCATATCCATGCATGCACGTACACACACATTCACACGTGCACATCGCGCACACATGCATTCTCTGATGCATGCGCGCACACTTCCCTGCATGCATTCTCTCCCTCTCCCTCTCCCCTTATCTCTCTATTTTGGAAGAATACTTTCAGAGTATAGCTTGAATAATTCCCTTTGTGCGACACAAGGCTCTTCTCTCTCAGAAAGGTTAAAGAAACTTCTCTCCAAAATCTGTTCCCTGGAGCCCTTAGACACTCAATGAAAGAATAATTTACATTGCATCACTGCACCTCTTTCACGAGGTTATAGCTTGTAGACCAGTATAGAGCAAGGTAATATTATGTTGTAAGGTTGCAATGTTCCATAGCCTGAGCCCACGTTCAACCTCAGCCTCCTTCATACAGCACGCTATGCAGAACTGTATCAATGCACTAAGTCACTAAGCTCTGGTAAATATTGAGTCTATTGAAAGCTCTGATTTGCAAATGCTTGCAGTTTAATGATTATTGTACTTTTGCGTTCTATTTTTGCTTTGCCGAATATTATCCCTACTTAGCATAAATCACAATCACAGTTGTCGCAGTAACGACAACACTGTTCACTTCTAGTGTCATTGAATAATGGCATCGCAGGGAGTTGACAGAATCACAATGGCCGGAAAAAAAAAACATTAAGTAGTGTTGGAAGTCAAACTGATCTCCATAAAATGCCGCACCGAAGCGCTTACATGCACTTGTCACCACTCACATTTCCTAATTTGCATTTCACTCAAATCTGAAATGTGCATGAAGACAGTTAAAATGGATAACATTCTTTGCCAAAGCACCTAACGCGATTCAAATGAGCCCTATTAACATGTTTAATTAGTTTCTGTTGATAGAGGCTTACGCCTAATACACCCAAAATTATTTGAAGTGCCATAATATGATGGCAGTAGGGAATTATCACCTGTGCGTTCCTGTCTTCATCCCCTCTGCGAAAGTTTATCACTTTAAACATTGACTTAACACTTCCCTGCAATCTGTTTCTTTTTGCTGAGATTCCAGCCAAAGACTCAAATTGCCTCACAATGGAGCTGAAAAATGCCACCGGTGTCACTTGCATAACCAGCAGAAAACTGTCCCAGTGCAAAAAAAAAAAAAAAAAGAGAGGAGGATATGAATAAAAGATGGACGAAGCACAGCCGGGAGCTCTCTATTATTAAAGTGAGTTTCTACATCAAGGAACATGGAAGCTTAAAGTGTGTATGTATACGTGTATCATGTGTGTGCTTGTGCATACCTGTGCTGGGGTTTGCGATGTAGTTTACTGTCTAGGTAAACATTCAAGCCACACTACTGTATTCATAGGTGTCTTGTTAAAATCTGTGCATAGTGTGTAGTGGAGGAAAACATTGTTTTTTCTACAAAAGAAACAATATTTGTAGTCTGGAAGCTTGCTATAATACTGTATTCTCCTATCAGGTTGCTGAAAAATTAATTTGAAAATGAGTACAAATTTATGTGTATGTGAGAGAGAGAGACCTGGAGTAAGTCAATGACTGCAGATCTATTTGCGTGTATCTATGTGGCCACTGGGATTTAAACGCTCCCCTCCTGCTCTTGAGCTTCACTCTGTGCAAATGCGTGTAGGCCCTAACGGCGCTTGATCACCGCCTGACGACGTCCACAGGTGAATTATGAGGTGAGCGCGCAATGAATATATTCAGGATGTGTCACGTTATGCGCTTTCATTGCGTGCAACCTAGCCACGGGCTAGCTTTTAATTGGCCTCCCCGAGACATGTAAACATCAGCTCGCATATGCGGCAAGCAACATCAGATAAGAGGGAGAAACAGAGGGGGGGATGAAGAGGGCGGAGAAGAATACACCCCTCCGTAACATTATGCCAAGAGTGTGATTTCCTGTCTTCATAGCAGAAAGAGCGTTCTCATTCCCACAGTAATTGAAATGGTGGCGAGCGGAAGCCGTCTTTTCGCACCGAACGATGTGACAATTCCTCTTGCCACATGTCACCCGAGTCGGGGCTTACACTCCGAGGATAAAGTCACATTCAGGCACTCGAAACGCCGAGGACTCAAATAAAATGACACGAATGATATTGCTTGAATAAAACCTATAATTCATTGCATTGATGGATTTCTTCAGCCGGATTTGTTTGTTTGTCTGAACGCCTCGCGATCATCCTCGACGTCTTCATCCTCCGCCGCCGTCTGTTTTCCCCCCTCGCTTCGCTCCGCGTCCCCGGCCCTCATTTTTAATATTTCACAACACATTTTGAGCTGGTGTTTACTTATCTGCGGCGTGGGTACAGAAGAACATCAACTTGCTTTTAACAAATCAAGCTGAGAATAGAGACACCATGGACTGGGTGAAGAACATAAAGGGAGAGAGAGAGAGAAGGATTCAGTTTCTCCCTGGTGATTTGGGTAACGCCACTTGTTTTGATTCACTTTATGTCTTAAATTTTTCTTTTTTTGCATCATGTCCTTTTTTCTGATAGTGTGTGGATTTCCCTTCCTTATATATAAGCAGGGGCAGTCTTACCATTAGGCAAAGGTAGCCGACTGCCTTGGACCCCGGCAGCCAGAGGGCCCCGCAAAAGACAAGAATTACTAATGTAAACTTATTTTTAATCAATTTATTATTGAAAAACACCCCTCTTTTTGTTACAGTAAATTATTTCAATCTTGAGTCATGGCCACCCCTCCTACTCTGTCAGGCTATAGTGGGCTATTCCACTTCTAGTGTGATTTCACCAATTGACTTTCAGCTAATTTTCCTTGCCACTGCATCAGTATCTGAGAGAGAAGTTAAAAAAATAAAATAAGCAAAGCTACCCACATTTGGAATAAAAAGCAAGAGAGTTGGGATTCAGGGGGCCCCATGCTTGCCTTTGCCTAGGGCCCCCCAAATCACTAAGTCCGCCCCTGTATATAAGTTATTATTTTGGATTCGGAACGCACCAGTAGCTGAACATTTTATGGGCTTGGTTTCTAAAGAGTGCTGACGTCATAGGCATTGAGTGTGGCACTCATATCCCATCTAAATGAGTCTAAATTTGATTCATTACTTTTGATCATTATAATGAAGAGAAAAGATCAAGCCAACATTGCATTCAGTGTTGAATTCAGGATCACTGTTCCCTCTAAGCTGATATTTTGATGACCTATGTCTAATAGTTTACCACACTGACCGAATAATAATATCTATCTAATATCTCATAAGTCATTGCTCCACTTTGTCCCCAGAAAGTTTTGGTGGTAAATGATAATAGATGCAGGGACTTTGCCATAGCTTAGGGTTTGGAAAATTGATGCTCCTGGTAGATGTGCCGCATTATTTATAACACTCCACTGACATACCGTCGCTAATACCATCTCATCTCTTCCCGATAAGCTAAGAGACGGAACTTTCTGTTGGTGACATCTGAATGGCAGGTTTAACCACTTTCCCCCAGCTATTCACACACATACACACACACACTCCATCTTGCCCGCTTATTGAAGTCTCCTGGGAGTCCAGCAGCTCACCTCCTCAATTGCCATGTCTGTCCCAACTCAACCCCTCTGCCTGGTTCACTGGGCGTCAGAGTGTCTGAGAGAGTGTCTGTCTATCCCTGGCTCTCTATTTTCTACCTCTTACCTATTTTTCTGCAATATCCTAATGGACCTTACCTGGGGATGTGTGTTTGTGTGCGTGTGTGTGTGCCTACGTGTACAAACATGAGGGACTGCGTGTTGGGGTTGGAATCAAAAAGCGCCAATCTAGGTAAGAGTGAACAAAGCCTCAGTCGAGATTGAGCAGAACAGGTAGGTAGGCAACAACTTGCTGTAATAACTTAATGGACTCACCATGGGATTGAGGTTAGATGACTGCATTGTTGGGGATTACTGGCAATTAATTGATTGGAGATGGAGGCTGAATAGGGGAAGAGTCAGCAAGGTGAACGCTGTCAGACTGGGGTCATCTGAGGACGTGCGTGCGCTAGATGTTGAGATGAATAAAGCAAAAACGGTTATGAAATATACCAAAATAACAACCTCGCCCCTTTTTTTTCAGAAATAGGTCAGAGTTATTCAATACTCATCATGGCTACTCAAACAAGAATGTTAAAAGAAATGGCATTTTGATGCTGTCTTGCTTCCATAATCTGACATATTTCTGGTTGAAACAGGATGTTGGGGCGGAAGACAAGAAGAAGAAGAAGAAGAAGAAGAAGTAGAAGAAGAAGAAGAAGAAGTTGAGCTGTCGCAGTTTTCGGTTTCTTTAAAATGAATAAATTCGAGCAACCGAGAGGCAACCATGGTGTCTAAGGAACAGGATGATATAAAATACGAGAAGATAAAAATTTTGTACATTTTTTGGCATTTATTGTTAAATAGGTATAAGTTTATGACATGGAGAATTGGCAAACAAGGTGAAAAAGTTATTTTACAAGTTATTACATCGTGACTTTAAACCCTCTCTGTGGTTTCCAAATGCATTTTTCAGATGTTTCTCAACTCTGTTTTCCTGCAGGGAACCTTTGACCACCACAGCTATGCAGAAAGGTTGCCCTAACAGTAACAATGTGAAACTTTTCAACACATCAGTACTTGCCAATCTTTTTCATTGAATGTTCAGACCAGAGGCCACAAACAAGTTTTTCCAGATCGAACCGAAACCCCAGTGCCGAGTACAACAGTACAGAGCGCCCCGCTGTTAGGAACGGTGGGGAACCACGACTGCTCCAGGGCAGAGCTTTGCACTTACGCATTTATGCAGTTCTCCGACCTGTAAGCCTTGTGTGAATCCCCGCCTCGATGAAAAAGTAGTAAAATGAACCACCGACCTGGGGTAGTTTTGTCTCACTGATAGAAACAACAGCTCTTTTCGTCTGCTGCTACTTCACAGTAGGACAGTTTTGCCTAATATACGGAGGGAAGTACATTCAGTTCATCAGTGCTACAGTGTAACACAAAAGACGGATAGCCTATGCTTGGTATTGTGATTCTGAAAAAAGTTAAAGTAAAAGTTTCAAATGTAAGCTGCATGAGGTGTTTCAAGTAGGTTCAAAGAAGGTTTCAAGTACACTGTAATGTTATGTTGGCTAATTAGCTAGTTAGCTTGGTAGCTAACATTAGATGCTACTAATGGTGGATTCATTTTACTGACAGCCAGGATGCGGGACCGACATTCAACAAACTAAGCTAATTAGCCAGCTAGCTAATTAGCTATGTTAGCCTTTGTGTGTCTGTGTGCATGTGCATCTTATAATATATACTGTATATTATGCACTGTGCAAGTGCCTATGTTTGTCGTCTGTGTGTTAAACTATCACAAAAAATGAAGTTCGTCATAGTAGTCAAACAGTTTATATTTGACACTGAGGAGAACTCTTACTTTGACAGAAAGTGTATCCTCTCAGCCCTTCCTCTCCATGCTCTGCTCCATGCTCAGTGTTGATGAAGTGATAAAACTGAAAACAGACGGTGGAAATGGCTATCTGTCAGCAGACATTTATTGGACATTTGCTTTTTCAGTCTGGAATGTGAACATTCACCATTTTCCTCCATCACCCCTGGCTAATGAACATTTCCTGGGCTCTTGTCAGTGCTGGATAAATTCTAAGTATGACACCAACGCTGGTCAGCTGTATCCCTGCTGTCCTTCAGAGGACATCTTTAAAGGCTTGCAAATGAAGCACAGTCTTGGGGCAAATATGTCTGTGCTGAATGATAGCCAAGCAGGCCATTCATAATAAGAGGATATTTCATAGGCATGACATTTAGAATATGTTTGATGTGGGTTGCTTTAATTTTGTTTGAATTTATGACTGTAACATTTGGTATGCATGCACACAAACTCACTCTCCACACACACACACACACACACACACACACACACACAAACATACCATCATAGCTATCCTGTTCATCCCCAATTCTCCCCACCATTCCATTTCTGAGCTGTCTCTTAAACAGGCATTCAGTCCTCCTTTGGCTATAATAGTCATATAATTTGTATCTTATTTAGCCCAGCAGATAATGACCTGGGCCGTCCATGTTACCCCCCCCCCCCCCCCCCCCCCCCACACACACACACACACACACATCCATGGGAACCACCGCCCTTATTCCATTTCCATGACTGAATACATTACTCTGCCCCTCTCCTGGCTCGGTTTGACAGGGACAGATTGAGCTGGCCTCTGATAGCTGCGGTAGCTACTGTTATGGGAAATGGAGCTGCACATTTACATTTACTCATTCTATTACTTTGATTGATCTTCTGGGGCTGCCAGGCAGCTATTTGAGGGTTGCGGTGCAATGTGGCTTTTGGAGTAATGCAGAAAAAGATTGAAGACAGGTATTGAGCGACGTCATCTAGAAAACGGCAAAGTTTGCTATCACACACTGCAGACTGCATACTTAGTGGCTAGTTAGTGGGCCTTAGCGAGCCGGGTCTTACATGGCTTAATATGTGTTGTATTGATGTTGTAAAGTTAAATGAAATTGTGAAAACCAAGCAGAACAAAGTGAACAGTCACACTTGGAGAGGCGTGAACCGCAATGGTGTCTGGTTGAGGCTGGCAAGCAGACAGGGTACATTTTCACACTCCGGTAAGCAGCACCCAGCTTGTTCACACATCAGACCCTTATTATATGATAGCTTAATTGTGACTTAAACAGCGTTAATGTGCTGCAGTCGCAGAATGTAGAATAGTCGTGCCCATGAGTTGCATTTCATTTATATTCATTATTCTTGCCAACAAACCAAATACTGTATCTGTGAAAATTCACAACTAAGAGGAAGTATCTAACACATTCTTCTGCGGGAGCACCTGTGATAAGGCATGGCCAGCGTGCTAAGCTAATACATTAACGGTGTACGACAAGACTTATTTGTGAATTTTGCCTCTCTGCAGAACCACTCTCTTTCTGTCTCTTCCTTTCTCTTTTTGAAGGCTATAGCTTAATTGGAGGAATGCCATTATAGCCGAGAGGAGAGCAGGCGAAACGTAAAAGGAAAACACAAAACGCTGAAGCCTTGGAGAGGAGACACTTGATGGACTCATTGTGCAAATAGTGAGCGGAGAGATGCTATTCACTTGACAAAACTTCATCTTGTTCATCCCTGTTCATTCCTCTACTTGTATAATATATGGCAAGTTACTTAGTAACCAAAGCTAAAAGTGCACTTGCAACTTAGCATATGAATAATGATGAAAGATAAGTATTTGTACCATTGCCAAGGCAGCAGGTGGGAAAACATGAATGCTCATACATAAGTGCTGCAGGTTGGAAGAAAAAACTTTTGACATCAATTCATTATACAGACTTCCAGTTACACAAAGCTTGTAATAATTTGCTTCATTTTGTAAGTCGTCATAGTTTTAAAACTCTAGTTGCTTTGGATTCCAATTTATCCTTCAGGGCAAGTTAATTCAAAGGCGGTAGGTTATTCACAGTGAGGTGCATATACCATTATGATTGGGCCCAAATGAACTTTGCCGGGCTGTACTTCTGCTGAGGATTAAAGGAATACCGAGTGTTTGGGAGATTGGCGACTAGCATTATCTCAAAAGTGAGAAAATGAACACTTGTAGCAGCTATGAAGCTAAACTGTAACTAATCTAAAATTATATGTGGCTAAGTCTCGCAGTTTTGTATAAAAGTTTAGTAAAATTGTGTCCAAAGGAAATGAAGGTGGTGGGCGATGGTAGACTGTGTATAGTTAAAAATCACTGCAATTGGATGAATTTGTGGTTGCTCACTTAGCTATATCAGCTATATTGTGTTAATGACATTTCTTTTAAAATGTAGGAATCTACAGGGAATATAATCAAAACCACAAACAACTTTTTATTACTTTATTTTACTAAAATGTCAGTCTTCTTAATTTGCGTAAAAGCATGTTGCCTACCATCACTTAGCATAGTGTAAGTTGAAGTGTTAGTATGGAGCACTGGAGCAAACGATCAACCAGGTACATGTGAATGATTTCGGTTTCTATGTTTTCATCACTCACAAATCACAAAGAAAAAATCCACTCTGAAACACTTTAAAGGTAAACATCAGGTTTTGGTGTCAGTCCCTCAGAATCAAAGAGCGAGGGCTTCTTTCTAGAGCCGCCACTTTGCACCGACAATCATACAGGGAGAAATCCATAGTAGAAGAGACAGAGAGACCAATTTCTCCATTGACAGCAGCCTCAATAGACCAGAATGCAATGCAGCTACAAGACATGATGTGTTTTGAGTAACTGGAAACTCTGTTGCTCTTACTATGCTATTGCTATCGTTATTGCTCTCTCCACCTACACCTAAAACAAACAGCTGAATACGACAAGTCCAGGCATGTTCTCTGGGGGGTTGTCGAAAGGCATTCTGGGAAATGTAGGAAATCAGTAACTGAAGCAGAAGAGGCAGGTTAAGAAAGTAGATACACCAAAAAAATAAATTACAACACTTCATCACAAAATAACTCCTGGAATGTGTTGGACATCACAGACAGATGATACATAGAGAGTGGAATTTTCCTTTAAAGGCTAAGTTCCCAAATTTCCCAAAAACTTGGTGTGTACCTTTAAAGCTTTACTGAGCCAAGAATAATGATAAGGATGGGGCTTGGAGACAGAAAAGCAAACAGTGCTGTGATGACTTAGCTGGGCCGGGCCAGGGCCACAGCCGTGAGACCTGGACAAAACCCAACTACACATACAGGAATTGCTGCTTCTGACAAGCACTTAGCTACATAATTGATTGGGTTATCCAGAGACTGCTGGTCAGCAAACAAGCCAGCCGCATGTACCACACATGAATCAGGCTGGCATGTCCCAGATGCACAAGTCATGTAACGCTACCTTAAATAATAAACTAGCTGCAAAGCACTTGCTACCTGTCCGTTACGAGTTCACAGCAGGGCAAAGCACTCGTTTGACTCCATTTCACGGAGAGCTGCTGACATACGACATACTTGACAGTTCTTTGAATAACATAAATAACAATGAACACGTTCGTCTTTACGATTTGCGATGCGTTTCATATCCAGTTGCCCTTTAGCTTTAGCAGTTGTTTACATCCCTCCCTAACAAGACCTGGGAAAAGTGAGTTTTTCTTTGAATTTACGGCTACCTGGCGGAGACGGAGCATTAGAGAGAGAAAGAGCGATGGGGGGGAGGGAGGGAGGGGAGAGGAGGAGGAATTGGTTGAATCCCAGAGAGGTCTGTCAAGATGAGAGCGATGTAACACATCTGGCCTGTCTGCTGCTCCCAGGTCTTTAATATTCACAGGAACTCCCAGGAATCCGCTGTAAAGAAAAAAATAAAGAAACCCCACAATGAATAATTGATGTGGCGTGGTGCCACAGAGCTCTTTCCTTCTGTTAATTGGATTTCAAGAAAAAGAACAGAGAAGAAGGTAACCAAAAAAAAAAAAAAAAAAAATCAGGAAACTATTATTATGCTGCTGGCACGCACCGATACAGTATGGTCACTGTGGCCTTAATTATTCATTCTTTTAAAGACACTGACCCCGAACTCAGGGAAGTGTAATGTAGAAACTCACTTCAGGTTATGAATTTCTCAGTCGGCCCTACATGACTGATTGGGAGTCAAGTCGTGCGGCCTCATTTATAAAAATGAAATGGAAGTTTAAGTCTTCGGATCATTTCTATGAATTGTATATGAGAGACAAGAGGGGTAAATTTAGCCTGCAGGTAAGTGGAGCCTCCTCTTCTGTCAAGGAAACAAAACACAATTTTGAATCCAACTCCAACTAGGTGTAGCTAATCAGATTAATACAAAAAAAACCCGCATGATTAAAATATAAAGCAGGTTAGTCTTTTTTCGCAAGTTTGCCCTTTGGCCCTATTAGTTTACAAATTATTATAGGACTACATCTTCTTGTTCTCATACTATCAAAGATGTATATAGTGGTATTGAGCAGTAAATGGCAATTTATAAAGACATGGATTTCCATACCTTTCTAAGATAAAATTAATCAATCATGAGACCTTTGTTTAAATGAGGCCCCTATCCTTCTGTCTTCAAGGTGCAGCCTATAATTTGATTTGGAGAGGATTCTCACACTTTTTTCTCCACTGACCCTCACTGCAGGCTTAGTGGAGGCTTATATCTAATTGCTGATGGCTCCCCGAGTCTCTCCGAGTCTCTGCAGCTTAGACTAAGACCCCAAACAGCACTGCTGTTTAAAACACGGCACTAAAGCACAACAATTCCCCAACATAATGTCTGACAATGGGTATTTGTATAAGGCAAAAGGAGGCAAAAAAAGCAGAATAGCCTGAAGCCATTGCTGCACAATCATTATGAGCCACAATTGGAGTGAAAAGTTTGGATTCCATTGGCTGGACATGGTGGCGAGATGCTTCAGAGGCTGCAGCCAGCACAACAGAAAGAGGGTGGATGTACAAAAAAACAGGGAGAGGAGAGCGAATGTTGGAGTGTAGATAGAAAACAACATGGAGTGCAGAAAGATAATGAATGAATGATTTAACGCATCAAATATTGAGAGATGCAAAGGAAAGCAGACTGGAGTTTTAGTTATACCAACATTTTTTGGAGGCAGAGCTGCTCTGGAGGCAGAAAAAATCTCATTGTTTGAGTTAAACCTCAGTGGGCAGAGCCACAGAACCACACTTTTTGGGAGCGCAAGTTAGCTTGAATGACAAAGAAGGAACTCTGTTCAAAATATAAATAAATATATGGTAATAAAACATTTTTAATCCATTCATAACCATGACATTCATGATGTTGGAAGGTCAGCAGGCTAACTGGCTTACCTAGCTATCGGCTAGTATTTGAGCTAACTGGTCAGCTAGGTTAACTAGCTAACCTAGATAACTTAGTTTTCAGTTAGTAGCAGAGCGCTAGCGTCATAATATTAGCTACCTCCTCTTACCTCTTGCCTTTTTCACTGGGCTTCAGTCTAATGATACTTAGTCAGAAAAAATGTTTTTTGGGCTAACCAGTGAGATTATTTCTGCCGCTCTCCCTCCAAGATTTTTTTTGTAATAACTAAAACTCCAATCTGCCAAAGGAAAACACATCTCTCCGTATGCAAGGCTCAATTCTTTGCTGTACAAGGCCAACTTGCTGGCCTTGATGAGCCCATCCATTCTCAACAGTGGTGCTAAAGCCAAACAGCACACAGGAGATGTGCATTTTCTGCGTAGCTGTGGGCTATGGCCATTCAAACAGCATAAAGAGGGCACTCCATCTGTTGGCTAATAAAACCAGGTTAAAGCGAGCGAGCGAGAGAGAGGTGGAGAAAGAGAGAGTAAGGTCATAATATAAGCAGCAGTCTTTTATGTTTCATGCTGTGGCCCCTATACCTCGGTTACTAGCAGGCCATCGTCACAGGTACGTTAAAACCGCAACACATATCGGAGGGGATTTATGTGACACCAGGTGAATAGAATAAGCTTGTTTCAGAGATCTAAAGGTTGTTATCTCTCTCTCTCTCTCTCTCTCTCTCTCTAGAGAGGGAGCGGGTCTCTGTAGATCAGGGTGTACTCGGTGACACAGTGTGGAGTTCAATAAACCATTAGATGTGTTTTACCTTCAGTTCAGTCCTGGTCTGGTATCAGCTCTGCTCTCCGGAATCACAACCACCATAACATTCACACTCTCCATAGAGAGTTAACAGCCGGAATGTGTCTCTACACTTTCATATAGGCTGTATTTACTCCACAGGCCAGGTGAGAAAATCCAATCTCATGATTACCGGTTGATGTAACTGTCGTTGCGGCTGTTCAACACACTGTTCTATATGTGGCATGGATTAGCGAATGATGTGCGCACATCTGACACTGAAAACATCCCGTACCATCTGTGGAGACGGCAATGAAAAGATCGGATCTGGGGGCGATATGCTCACTAAACTGGATTCTTTGGGTTTGTGTAAATGAAGCCTCCATCCAGTGATACAGGGGTAAATAAAAAGGTAGTTAGACAATGAACTCCAGTTGTTGATCTTCATTAGGCAGCCACCAATATAAACACAAATCACATATTTTCAGAAAAGCATCAATTTATGCTTTCTTTCCTTAAAGTACCAACGTACATCAGTTTGATACTAATTACTGTGATGTATGCTATTAATGATGATCCTAAAGTGTTACAGGGGGTGGACAAAATAACAGAAACACCTAATAATATATGAATATCAAATAAGCAATAAGGAGTAAGGCCAGCCGTTCCCTTCAGAACAGCTTCAGTCCTCCTTGGATTTCTGTCAAGTCCTGAACTGTGCAGTTTTTGTTGAGACTGAGTCACATGTGTTGGTTCAATTCTCTGCTCATTTTTGAGGCCGTAGTTTTGCAGTTTTTACCAACCATCTATCCCTGTCAGTGAGCTTCCACTTGCCACCACTGCTCCTCTTTACTGATGCAGTTTATTTGGCATATGTCGTCATGATTTTCCAGACTGTTCCCCTCGCTACATGAAGTAACTTTGCAGTTTATGTGTCTGTTACTCCTGTTTGGTCTCTTTGGATCTCTGTTAGCTGCCTCATGCTGCTTTGAAAACTCACATATTAGAGTGTTGATTGACTTTTAAAGCTGACACATCATGCTAATTGGCATTCAACCTACTATGACTGGCCTGCTGCCTTTGAAACTGTGATTTAGTTACTTCAAAGTAAAAGTCCTTAATCATGTGTTCCTGCAAATTGATAGGTGAGTAGACTGTCAATATCACACCAAATATGTCCAAATATGAACCTCATTTACTCCAACAGACATCATAACATATTGACATAGGACAATTTCATAGCAGTTCTGATAAACACTCTCCGCTCGCTCGGTCTTGCGATTAAGGGTCCAAGCTGATTGTTTGTGCGATGCCGCACTGCCACCAGCGAGCTGCACCATGGGAATGCAATTCACTATGCATGAATTCATGTATCCATGTTGGATGTGCACGTATACGATAACAATGCTGTCACGGCGGATAAAGGGAGGCCTGAATAGCGCGCAGCTGCAGAGGGAGCGAGAATACATGAATGGTAAAATCAATTAGCATCCGCTGAGACGGTGTGGCGCTAACACAGGGTGAGTTAGGGACGGCTCTCGGAGGCTTGGAAGGCCTCGGAAGAAGCCGGCGATTACGGAGTAAACAGATTATATAGCTCGTCCTCACCGATCACTCTGTGTAGACCGCATTTTCAATTTTCATGTCGGCAAATACATGCAATTGAAACTGAAATGTAATCTTCTCGTTGATTGTTTCTAAATAGCAGTGCAGTTCTATGGTGAAACATCTCAACGAGCCTGCTGGATATGTAGTGTACATGTCAGCATTGCAGCGTCGGTTAAGTACTGTATAGCCTTGCATGGTGTTGTGTTGTGTTGTGTTTGGCCTTGGGAGAGGCAATAAAAGGAAAAACTTTGAATCAGTAAATAAAAAGGAAACAAATTCAATGTTCAGGCATAATATTAAGCCAATTACAGTAAGCAGGGGTAGAAACAGTACACAAATTCTAGGTAAACTTATGAATACACTAATAGCATATTACTCTGGTAGAAGTCCTGCTTTTAAAATCCGGCTCATGCATTATGTATGAGCGTTGAAATATTTGTTATTAAATTTGCTTAGCACTCTATATGATGTATTTCAGTTATTGGGAAGTTTCAGTCCTCATTGCCTTTAATGGCTATGTTAAAGGCGTTTTGGCTGGCTGACTCACTGCAAGTTTTGTGAACTTTTTATATTTTGTTTTTGTACAACCTTACTCATTTTAAAATGTCTATATACTATACTATAATTGTCAAATTAATTATGATACATTGGTCTAATTAGATGATGGTGGAGATGATTGGTAGCCTCTGTCTCACACCAGTGGTATTGTGAGTGCGAGTGTTTCTCAAAATTAATACCACATTTCCCATAAACCTTGTCACAAAGATGTTTGCTTCTTTTTCTCTTTACTGAAGAGGATGAACATGTTGGAAGTGATTTTTCACTCCTTTCACTCCTTCCACCATCTGCCACTTAGATGCCATTTAACCCTCAGTTGCTCCAGTGGCCAGCAGTAGAAGACTGAGTTCTACTGGGCAGCTCCCAGGTGTGAATGTGTATAACAGTGTGAGTATGAAGCAGAGAGTTGCTGGAAAAAAAAAAGAGCAAGAGCGGCCAGTCAATCTTCCCCAGATAAATGAGGGTTTAAAAAAATAGCTTTGGCGTAATTGATTTCAAGCACACTCGCTTCCAGAGGCATTGACTCAAGCATTCCCTTAATTGTATCAAGGAGAAAAGTTTGACTCCGCTGCAGCAGGGTTGATTGAAAGCCCCGCCGCTGCACACACATCTGGACGGGTGTGTCTCATAAGTCAACACGCATACGCACACACGCGAAGATTTGCACATTTTCGATTTGGCTCGGCAGCTGTTCCGCTCCCGCTCCCAAACTCCCCGCGTGGCATCGCCTTATTACGCTCTTATTAATGCAATATCATTAAATGTCCCCCTGAACATCTGAGTGCAGCATTTTTTACACATCTCGTAACATTCATTCCTTTTGGCAGGGCCAGATAGCGGCCAAGTCCGCTGAGATCTACTGCATCTGCGCCGTCGAGAGGCTAAAAAGGATTATTTGTCGGGGTGGCGGAGGAAGGTGGGGGGTGGGGTGGGGGGGTCTGGAGTAGGTGGTGCGGGTGGGGGCGGGTTGAATCATTGGCGGTATTTATTATCTGTCCTCCAGGTTTGGCTCAATCCTGCCTCTCCTAGATCAGGTAGAATAATGGCCTCCATAACCTTGGGCGCTGGCGGCCTCTGAGAACTCTCTCCCTCTCCCTCTCCCCGGCCTTCCTCACCCCCCCCCCCCCCCCCCCCCCCCCCCCCACCGATCACATAGCAAACAGAAAGCACACGTGCGCGCACACACACGCTTTGGGGCAGTATTTCTCTCCACATCAGGGCTACAAGAAGAGCCATCCTGAATTGATTGGGAGATAATGAAGGAGGGCTGGGAGAGAGGGATCAATGCAGCAGGACCCTGTTGAGGAAAACAGAAAACACCGGGCCAGACTGGCTACAAAATCTATCAGGAGCTGGACTTGTTTCTCTGTGTGTGTGTTAGGGTGAAACCGATACAGGCTGATATTGATACTTTTCCCACTTTATTTTTAAATTATGATCATTTTAATGCCAAAAAACACACCCAGAATTACAAGATTCCAATGTCTTCCCCAGGAATATTGTTCTTACAGGGTGGAAAAGCCTCTGAAACAACTTTGAGACCATCATGGGACACTAAAACTCTCCACTGAAATTCATACTAATCAAATTCTTTCAGGTGGGTTAGCAGCTCCTGAAGGCAGGCTGAGGCAGGTTTCATTGCAGACAAATAAAAATGTTTATACTAAAAACATATACGTACACTAGCTGTGGTCAGGGAAGAACCTCCATCATATCAAAGGTGGACGACACTGACTGGCTGATATTTACTAAAAGGCCAGTATCGGCAAACGGATATATCGGTCTTACCCTAGTGGCCGTGTCTGCTGTATGTGTGTGTGTGAATGTGTGTACCCTCATATACGTGCACAAAGAGAACGTTTGGATTAAGCCCATATTGTTAGGCGTGTATCCTCATCAGCACCGGCTGAGGATCGTCGCCTCCTCGTCCCCCGATGACCGCTGATGTGATGCGAAACACCTTGACGGGTCATGGGAACCCTAACGCAGCCTCCTCTCCGCGCGGCTGATAAGCTTCGTCAGGAGAGCGCGTATCAGCACACAGGAATCACGCGCATAATGGGAAGAAAGTCAGATTATAACGCTGCATCCGTATCAAACAGGAGATAATTCCTTTCATGGGATAGGCTCTGGCACGGAAACATTCCCCAGAGATGTGCATTATCCAATGGTAATCTCTTACGGATGCTTTGTGGATGATGCCAGGGAACAAGCCAAAGCTTATTGAGCATGCCTTTGAGGGGCGACTATTGACATATCAACACATTTAATATGGAACGGTACAAAACAGGTACAGATACAGTCAAGTCAGATCCGCGTATAGTGAAGCATTTTCCAAAGTGAACTTTCCAGACACATTTATTGGGCTGATAACATTACTCAAACACAGTGTATGACCATTGTAAACAATAAAACAGAAAAAAAGGCATCAGCTCAGACTGAGAACTGCTCCAGAATTCAAAGTGCGCCAAGCTTTTTAAAATACTCAACTTTTTGTCTTTATCTCTTTTTTTTTTTTTTAAATCCTCTTAATATATCTTTTGAATGATATTCGTTACTTTTCTTTACATATTCATTTTTCAGCAGTATTGATAATTATAATATGTACAAACGAGGCCAAGACACTCTGGTTGCTCTCAGGCTATAGAAAGCCCTATAAATATTTGCTCATCTCCCATGTCGTCTTTAGTTTTTTGAGAATGACAAGGCAAGGCTGCGATCCTTCTCTCTTGGTTTTGCTGTTTGCATGCCTTGTTGGTGATTTTAATGACGGGTCTGCGCCGACCGCTTCATCTTGACCGGCGTGGGGAATGGGGGGGGGGGGGGGGGGGGGGAGAGGGGGCGTGGGGGGGGGCAGTGACATAGTCCTTGGATTTTCCCATTGATAGCAACGTCTTTATGTACAAAGGCTTCAAAGTCCCAACTTAGTCCTACTGGTTAGGAGGCTATCAAATAAATGCTTCCATGATTTTGATTTTTTTCTTTTTTTTTTTTAGTTTGTTTTCAAGATGTTTTTTTCTCCCAAAAAAAGGTATCGGTATCAAAACGTTCCATATAGATATAGTCGTACGGGAGGGGAGGGGCTAGTTAGCATGTGTTAGATCGGGGGGTGGGGGGTGGGGTGGGGGGGTTCAAACAGTTCTCAATGTATGAAAAGAAGAGTCTCTTTGCTCGCCACGCAAAGTCCTTTATTTTGATAATGTTCAGTGTTGTTTTTCTTTATACAATGCCATGAAATAATCTTAGATGAGATGCAGCCTTGATCCCCGTTGCACTTCTCTCCTCTCTCCCTCCTCCCTCGCCTCCTCTCTCTCTCTCTCTCTCTCTCTGCTCCTCTTCTTCCGCTCTCCCCCCTCTCTCCATCTCTGACACTTGTCTCCATGCTCATCCAAGGGAGGCTACTTTAGCAACCACTCGTTCACTGGAAGAGAGGAGAAGGGACAGGAGTGAGAATACTGATTTATAATATGCGCCACTCTCCACAGTTCAGCTAGTATGCGGCCCTGTTCTATGCACGGCACTCACGGCATTATTCGTCCCATATTTCATCCTTTTGCAATAACATACAATTTAAAAAAAAAGGAATGGCACTCTGGTGAATGGACTGAATGCGGATGGGTGTGTGGTGGTGGGAGGAAGGGGTGGGCTTGAATCTGTATGGGACGCAGCAGCCATTATGTGTTTTGAGTGGCAGCCTTGATAACAAATTATACCCAAATAAGGAGGCACCATAAGAATGAGTAAACATTGTAATTTGATAAAAAGGTGCCTCGCAGCAATGTGAAGGGAGGAATTTATTAGACTTTGTCATTATAGTAATATTTCCTTTCTCTGGGTACTGAGAATGAAAAAACAACACACACACACACACACACACACACACGGCATGATCGGCTCCCATCCTCATCAGACCTCCTTGATTTCACATTCAATTACCCTGAAGATCACCTCTGTGTGTGTGTGTGGGGGGTGTGGGGATGGGGGGGTGCTCCCGTTCCTCTTATTTTTGTAAGGTTAACCTTACAAAAGTAACCAATAAGACGTATTTCCCCTTTCTAATGAGATGCACCCCCCCCCCCCTCTGCTTCACCTTGAAGGTATTTACATCTCTAAACAAGTCAAACAAATTAAATACGCAGCTCCGCTTTTGTGTTTTTTCTGGCTTGCTCTCTGGAGGTAAGAGGGGTGCACTTGTGTGTGTGCGTGTGTGTGTGTGTGTGAGTGAGTGCACGTGCACACATATCTTGCAAGCGTGAGTGAGAGTGTATGTGTGCTTTCTCTTTTGTGTGTATGTGCAATGAAAGAGTCTCTGCAGAGGTCGGTGCGACTGTGTGTGTGTGTGTGTGTGTGTGTGTGTGTGCAACATGCATCTGAGCCTTTGTGCGTGTTTGTTTGACTATGAGGAGGGTTTGAGGTGGGTGGGGAGAGTTTAAATCTCCCAACAACTGCTGCACAGAATAAGAATTTCATCTCGGAGGCGAGTAGAGCAGAGCAGAAAGAGAGAGAGAGAGAGAGAGAGAGAGAGAGAGGGAGAGAGAGAGAGAGAGAGAATCCGCGTGTCTGTCGGCTACAGTACAGTAAATCCTGAAAAAAAAAAAAAATACAATGAATAATAGGGAAGGGGGTTACCTCTTGCCCTCAACGTATTTACGCTTCAGGGGTAAAATTCAACATTTTGTGCAGCAGTTGCCCAGATATATTGGCTGAAACAGAGAAGAGGAGATGGTAAACAGACATGATACCCCTCCCCTCCCCTCACTCCCCCTCCCCTCCCTCTCTTAGCTGTGACAAGCCAGTTCCCAGCCTCTCAACGGCCAGATCTGTCAGTCCGTCAGGGCCAAACAAGTGTTACCGTCTGTCCAGCCGTCTGACTAGTACATGAATCTGCAGTCAACAATTGGGGCACTACCTCAGCCCTTGGCGAGTCCAAATTTGACCTTATAGTTAGTATATCATTATAATGGAGAGCCAAGATTAAGCAAAAATACCTAGGAATCTATTTGGAAGCTATATCTAAAGAAAGAAAATCATATCAAGGGCACATTCAGGATCAATGTTCCCTCTAAGCTGATAGTTTGGTGACTTACATCTAATAATTTATCACATTGACCAAAAAATCATATCTTGTCAGTTGCTTGTCAGAAGTTTAGTGGGATATAAGTTTTGGTGGCAAATGATATTAGATGCAGTGACATTGCCATAGCTTAGGGCTTAGTGAATTGATGCCCCTACTATGAATTCAGGCGGGACCTTGCCTCGCAATGCACTTTTAACTAAAAATAAACTTGAATCTGAGGAACCCTCCACAGCTATGGGGTAACAGAGGTGATAAAGCTGCAGAAGACAGGGAAAAGACTTCCGACTATAAGACAGAAAGCACTAGCTTGCTACGAGCGATATGGTGTTGCGTGATGAAACACAGATGTACTGTAACCTCAATACACCGATGATGCTGTTCTTTATTCCAATAATCTATAAATATAGAGAGACAGATAACATGATACCAGGGGGAATTAAGCGTGAGCGTTTACCTCGGTATTGGAGCTTCTGAGCCCTGTTGTTGGGGCAGTCTTTGCCCTGCATGCTGAAGTTGATGTTGGTGCGGATACAACGGTTGTTAAGCGGCTGGACCGGGCGAACATTATCGCTCATACTCAGGAAGATCTGAGACGGCTGGTTCTGGCTCAGCAGCCGTAAGGAGTGCATCTTGGATGGAGACAGACAGAGAGAGAGAGAGGGGGAGAAAGGACGGCAATGAGGAAAAGCTGGCAGAAGAAACATGGAAATGAAAGGCAGGCATTTTGATCCGCTGCATTATTTTCCAGGCAGGACTGTATCGAGGATTAGACAAAAGGAAAGCTGAGAAAGTTTTGGAGTAAAAGCCTGACATGTTTCACAGACAGAACAATAGTCAGGCGCTGCAGGAGAGAAAATCCTCGGCTGAGACAGACAATCCCTGGGGAATTTGCCTGTTACGTTTCAGTCGTGGGTTTGGCGGCTGACACTCACCTGCATCCTTGTGATGTACACTGGCTTGTTCATCAGGATCCACGTGGCCGTCTCAAAGCACGGCGGGATGGTCATCGATCCATCGTATGTGATAAAACTATGTGTCTCGGGGTAAATCTCCTCTATGTTCAGGCCGGTCAATAGGTACGCATCATCTGGAGGAAGAGAATCGATATGGACAGATTAGAAAAAAGGCAAAAGGGATATTCAATGATTCGACAGAGCATAGTTTACTTTAGCAGCCGTATCCCGAGTTCGCATTAAAGGACTACACCAACTTTTTGGCTGTTTGGCCCATTGGTCTCCTTATCTAATATGTGACGAGAGGATTGGTACCAAAATCATCTCTGTATCTCCAGTACATAGCTCTGTCCGGTAAGCATGCTGATGGTAATGCTAATGCTAATCGTAGACGACTAGCATTATCCTAAAAATGAGGAAATGATAACTTGTAGCAGCTGTTGGTTAAATATGATTTTTCATTCATTCTAACTATATACACATGTGGCTGTGGTTGAATGATTGTTATCTAACACGGAACTGTCAGTATGTGCCGTGATGCATGGAGTGGGGATTGTGGAGGCGGCCACATCCTCTATAGATGTCAGGGACTGGCTGGTTAATGGCCCTCCTCCCACAGCCAAACTGTCCCTGCGATTCGCCGCCAACTTCTGTCTGACTCTTTGTCTAATATCATTAAACCGTTTCCTACAGTGGGCAACGGACCAGAGGAACACATTAACCAAACGTCTTATCTCTTTCCAAGGTAATAAGGTGCCATATATTTGCTCGTAGTGATTCTGCACCTCCCACACAAGGACATCAGCTTCCTCTTGGGAGAAGCTTTTGCGGTGACTGTTCCACCACGAAATTGCGCCGTGCCGAAAAGGAAAGAGGTAATTTGATCGGTCATGATGACGCTAGCTCCTACCCACACCTAATAATAATGTATTCCTTCTTATCCCGCCCTGTTTCCAACTGCACCGCTGGCCACGGAAATACCAAACATCAGTCGCCATGCCCTGTGCACTTGCGCCATGCGCCGTTGACTGCGCTTTGCGCCACTGATTCACAAAAATAGAGCCCTTTGCTGTCAGAAGTTATTAATCTACAGGCCATAGAATAAAAACAATTGCTAAAATATTTATTCTCACACTTTGGATAACGCTAGTCGCCTACAATTACTTAACATACTGTATGCTAAAGCGTTAGCATGTGCACCGGACGGAGCTATCTACCAGAAGCACAGAGATGGATTTTGGTGCCAATCCTCTTGTCACATACTGGGCAAGGTGACCAATTGGCCAAAATACCAAAAAGTCGGTATAATCCTTTAAAGCTGCAGGTTTATTGAAAGTATCGTCCTCTTAGTGTGCGGGCCATGAATGTCCCCCACTATGAAACTCATGCGTTGTGTCCATCCCTTATACCAGCTTTTTGCCCGCTCCTTATTTCACATATCATTTACTGTTGTGCGAATGACAGGCTGTTGGTGTTGCAACACAAAACCCCTTTTATCCAAACTGTCTCCTCTGTCAGAATGGTAATTAGAGAGACTGCATTTCTCTCCCTCTTCACACTCCAGTAGCACACTCTCAATAACTTGTCATCTGTTTGGGCCTCCGTTGACAAATGGATGGCGACCCACTCTGCCTATTGTGATGAGGTCGCCGTGGCGGTCTGCCACTCCACCTTCAATGCTAATTCAAACTGCCACTGTGCTCGCATCAGTATTCAACACTGCATCTTGTGAACGCTACACTGCAAAAGAATATCAGTTTGCCAAAAAAAAAAAAAAACCCCCAACAAACTAGTGAGTAAGATACCCTTAAGGTGAGAAAAACACCAAAACAAATCCTTAAAATTCTCTGGGCATCAATCATCTGTAGATTCTATTAACACCACTCCCCCTACAAAGTGTGTAGCTGAAGAGCAGCTCTATCACTGATCTTTGATAGCCCGGCTGACATAAATAATTCTGTTTGGATGGTGTGTGTGTGCTTTGCGTTTGCATGTGGGTATGTGTAGATGAGCTTGAAAAATACATGTGCTGGGCCAGCATTGCTGGCTGCGAGAGGGATATGCCTGAGGACTCATAAGCATGAGGGGGCGGTGTGTGAATGTGTGTGTGTGTGTGCGAGAGAGTCAGTGTGTGTGAGAGAGTGTATCTGAGGGAGTTTTGACAGCTGTCAGAGTCCATGCTCCTCTCCAGCCCCTCCAGCAGGACCCTGAGGACCCCCCCCCACCATCCCCTCCCCCGCGCTCATGCTCCGTCCGGCGCCTCTGAGACTCCTCCCAGCCACAAGGGGTCACTGTGTTTATCCAGCCACTCATTCGCTCCCCCCCATTAATCCAATTATTGGTCTCCTTTTTTCAAGCTGGCCCTGGGCGATCTCCACGCTGATGCTGCCTCTCCAATACGACAGGCTGGCAGTCTCCGCCAGAGGGGAGGCTCTGGAGAGGAGCTGTCGACTGCTGCCTAACACGCCGCCTCCCCAACAGCCTCCTCCCCTCGCCAAAGGATCCCGTGCGAACGCCTTGCCATTCCCGTTCCGCGGGCCTCCATTACCATATTGAAATGAATTGATCTCTGCAGCGCATTTAGAGATGGTTTATCCCACAAAAAGGAAACCGATCATGGGGAAAACAACAAACAGCTGGTGTTTCAAACCCATTAGCAGAGATGTTTAGACATCCACTTTATCTAGGGGAGATCTAAGGAGGCGGGAATTGCCACTTACTTTTATATGTTATTCTTGTGATGGTGTCTCTGTTCAGCATTCGATTCAGGAATGAGTTTGATGTCTCGGCAATCTGGATTGAAAGAGAGGGAGAGAGAAGGAGAAAGAGAGGGGTCAAATCAAGAGCACAAAAGCATAATGAATAGAGAGCACATCAAAATTAAATAAAATCAAGTGTACTCTGTACTTTAAAGTAATAATCTGCTGCATTTTTATATCAATAACAATCCCGTTTTGCTACTCACTGCTAATCACTGATTGATATAACACAAGAGTAATTAAACCTCTAGCCATTTCATGAAAGCATTTACATTTGCTGTTCCAAACACTCGGTGTCGGGTAGGTTTTTCCTGGGAAGTGATGCATTTTACATTTCCTGCAGGCAGCAACAGCAGTTTGTTTGCAATAAACAAAAGAAGAACTGGGTAGTTAGCATGAGCAGTGATAGCCACCATGGCTGAACAGACAAAGAAAAGAGCTCCACCTACAGAAACTCAAACTGCATCAACAGAAAATCCAAGGAGAAAGACGTCACAGTACTGGACACACTGTTTGATTGACAGGTGATCTCTGTGGAAGTGCAGTGCAGAAACACCGCACCACAAAGACAGAGGGGAATTGGCATCCCATTTTAAAAGGGGGATGCCAACTAGGGATTCATATCCTTCACACAAACTTTTCAGAAAGGTCCCAGTGGACATCAGTGCGGGACGTGGAGAAAGGGAGCTACAAGGTGACTTTATAGGTGAACATGGGGCATAGGAGAAGCTGTCTTCAGACATTAAATAGCCAGCCTGAAGACCACAGAGACTCCTGCCAAAATCTATTGAAACTTGCCACTTAGCGGCACTACCCCACAGCACAATGTACCGTATTAACCACTCCACTGAAAGCTGCAGAGACGCTTTTAAATCCCAGCTCCACTGTTCGTCTGCCTGTCCTACTCGGCTGTTAAGCGAAGACCAAGAAGCCTGGAGCGCCCCCCACCCCCCAAAAAATCTGAGACTTATGCTCAGTACTATCTGAAGGAAGCACCTCACACTTCACGCCCTCCTCCGACTCCTTCCTGCCTTCTTCTCCACTCCATCTATCTCTCGCTCATCCTCGGCGGACTCCTCGCGAGCTCTAATTGTCAAGATGTCTTTGGGGCGAAGTGATTAAAAAGAGATGTGAGTCCCCTCTTCCCACCCCACCCCGCACACACACTGCAACTGAAATTACTTAGTCTTTGACCTGTTCCCTGTTCTCTCCAGGCAGGCATTATGCCTTTACCAGCCACTCACACCCACTATTTCTCCTACTCTCACTCTCTGGGATTCGCTTTCGCCGTTTTCTTGGAAAAGCACCTGAGGGGGTTTCAGTCGTTTCCCTTTTTTTCCAGAAACCAATTAGAGAAATGTTCTCATGTGGTAGGCGTGTGAGGACAGAAGAGCACAGAGACCATATGGCTGAATGTCAATCTGACATATTATAAGATAATCATGTACCATATTTTTTATGGCTGTCAGTCATATGTCACATCAATTGAGACCACACAGAGAACGACAGTGAGTGAAATGGCCTTCTCCGCTTTGTCCCGCATTCACTGTGATGCCAACTCGCTCCATTGTGCGTCTGGTTTCCGTAGTGGCCCCCGCGTAGTTGCGGTCGCCCACTGCTGTCCCTAATGGCGCCTCTTGCCACTGTAGCTAGTGGGGGAGGGGGAGGGGGGGGCTTCCTGGCATTCTGAGTCACCACAATGGGATCGCAGTGTGTGGCGATACGAAAAAGGCCTTGGAAAGTGTGAGTCACGGAGCAGCGAGGAAAAAAAGCTTGCGTTCTGTTGAGAGATGTGGCTAATTACCACCTGTCTGTTCAGCGCTACTACTGATGACAGTGACCTGGTAAAACAAGCCTAAGACGGCGGGAGTGGAGAGTCATTAGCGGAAACCAGTTGGAGCGGAGCTGGTAGGTGGGTGAGGGGGTGGTGTGTGTGTGTGTGATTTTACTTTGGCTGGTTTTGGCATGCGGGCATTATCAAAATGATCTTCCTCTGTACTGCACCATTTCCTGAATGAGCGAAGCGACAGTACATCTCACAGTACATCTACAGTAATCATCTGAAAAGCTCAACAAAGTACCAGAAATTGGTTCAGAAGACCTTTTTAGAATCCTTTTGGAAAAGTTCTATATAGCACCATCATGCTCAAATGGTTCTACATACAGTAGGAGCTTTATGGTGCTGTAAGGAACCATTTAAAAAAAAAATTATGAAATGCTACAAATTAGAAGCATTAAACATCCACCCCAGATTATTCATTCTGATTTAGGCAACTTTGCATGTTGGCGGCCCCAAATGGCAGCGCAAGGTAATTGTTTGAATTCTGAAGACTTCAGTACCTAAAAATCACTTGACATGACATCGGTAAACTGCGCACTCCTCGACCCTAAATGTCGTCTTCATGAGTGGCTGTTGGGAGAGGAGATGGTGAAGAGGTTCAGCCATCTTTGGTAACTCCAATTTCAGAGATATTTTTATATTTTGCTTTTAAGTTTTGATTCATCAATGCCTGTGACCATACCAGATACCAGAATTCTATGTTGTCTCAGGTAGGGGGGGTGGGACTCTCTTCTCTGTTGCAGCCCCACTTCATGATATAAGGCTGGTATATTTTAAATACAAATCTTGCTTAGTGCAGCTTTAACAAACAGGAAGGTACTTTGAGTCATTATGGCTGTATAGAACCACTACTCACACCAAAGAACCATTGAAGAACTCTTCAACAACATACGCAACTTTAAGATGTGTACAATAAACACCTTTCTAAATCGCCATACAGAGGCAATATCATTATCATGTGGACTGTCATTCTCATGGAAACAAAAATCTTCTGTTTGGTAGCAGCAGCCTAGTAAAACCACCACTCTTGTTTTCAGAGAGCTGTGATTCACCGGGCCTGTGATTCACCAGCGAGGAGGTGAGTGCTTGCACAGGACCATTTCCTCAAGCCGTCATGTACGCCTACCGCACCCGCAGCACTCCACTTCCGAAAAAGCCCGGCTCCTCTCTCGTATCTCCTCCCCCACACTCTCCTCCTGGTGGTTGGGAAGAGAGGAGGAGGGAAGGGGGGGAGCGAGCTTTGACCTGGGTCAGCGTCTCCTCTGTCTCCTCAAGACTCGCTGACAGTCCCATTGACATTGGGGAGCTAATTAGCAGTTAGCGGCTGAACTTTCTCTGCCTTGGTACACACAGTGCCGGGGACGTTCGCCGCCTCTCTGATCTCGGAGCCTCTCGTTCGAGATGGAGCCCTCTCATACACAACAAAGAGACGGGGGACCGCCGCCGCCACCTGACACTCCTGCGCCGCGCTGACACAAAGCCGCGGAGCACATTGTTTCACTCTTGCCGGGATAATTGGATCGCTAATTGTTTGTGAGCCGCGAGTTCTGGAGTCGTACATTTAGAAGATTTCAGGCACAGAGACAGAGAGAGAGACAGCGAGAGAGGGAGTGTAGGGTGAGCGGCAGCACTGTGACCCTCAAGTTAAAGGATAATTTAGACCCTGACACAAAGGTTTCTCTTTAACCAATATGTGGCTACGAGACGCCAACACAAACAGTCAGACAATTAATTGGCACTGTGTGGTAGAGACCTAGAGCTAGAGAGGCTGTACTTTACACCAGAGTTTCCCCTACCAATGAATAGGTGGAGGGGTTAAAGAGCTGCCCAACCACCTATTTTCATTAGTACTGGTTCAATGGAGAGTTTTAGTGTCCCATGATGGTCTAAATGCTGTTTCAGAGGCTTTTCCACCCTGACAAGAATAACATTTGGGGGGGAAACGCTGCTCTGCACATCTGTGACTATGACAATGTTGCTACACTGGAACAACTGGATTTGATATACAATACATCTTGTCTGCACTGTACAATATGCGAGGTCTTGTTTCATTTTGTCCTACACTTAGTGTTTTGACGGTGCATTGTGTAACTGCCTTTCAGTGTGTCAACACCGATTAACCGGGTCAAGTTCCTGCTGCAGCCGCTGTACTTGGCAAATTAATGTGTGATTCTGACTCTGATTCAGCACTAATACAGTAGGAATGTGGAAAACTCTTCTGATGGATTCTGTACATACAACACAGTCTATAGTCCATTACGAAATGTGCAATCGTATCAGCTGCTGGATCATGACACCTCAGCACAATTTCCCATCATGTAAGATGTAAATACAACATTATCACTGGTAGTTGCTGAACTTATATGCATTAAAAAATGAATGGGACTTACCTTCATAAATATGGACACTATCACCAGTCCGTTAGGGCTTTTAGCTGCCTCCGTATAATTTGTGTACAGCTCGTGATTGTAGTGGATCAGCTGAACCTGGAACATACAGAAAGACCAATTACTAAATCTACTGCATTAACAGGAAATCACATTTTAGGACAAAATACCAAACGATTTTGCGATTTGCAAGTTTTGATTTGCGCAATCTCGATATATCTGACAGATATACTCGTCAACATCGGGCGAGAGCAGGATTTAAGTATTTAATGTATGTACTTTAGTGAGACAGTAGGTCGATCTCCACAAAGAGTACAAAATACTGGAAACACCTCTCTTAAACCGAATTGTACTCCCCTTTGCACAATCTATGCCTCAGTTGCCTCGAGGCATAAAAAAAACCCTCCTTTCGCCCATCTCCTCCCCTTCCTCCACATCTCCACCTCTCGACTGAAGTTGATTTAAAGGGGGGAAAATCGATAAGGGATCAAAACGGTCTCATGGATTCACCTAGGCAGTCAATTTCATGGAAAGAGCTGTGTGTGTGTTCCTAATATTTTTTTTTTCTCCCGGCGTAGATGTGGATAGAAGTAATAAGAGAATTGGAATCCGAGGCCGGGGCTGAGGGGGAAAAGCGCTACACCGTCTCCCGGCATGAGGTTAATGTTGAACTGACACAGATGGTTCATCCGCTCCAGCTGTTCAATATTCCTGCCTTTTAATGATGTTTTGACGTGGGCAGGCCGCGCCGCTCGACTTGGTAAAATGGAAACTGCTGAAGGAGGGGCCCACCGTGTTCAAGGCCTATTCCAACAGAAGCGGATGAAAAGTCCACAGCCGCTAAAGTTGTATTAAAAAAGGAAAACAAAAAATATCTGGGTCGGTTTTTTGTTTCACTCCATAGTTGTTGTTGCTGCTGTTTTTTTAGGTCATTTCTGGTACTGGTAATATGAGTATTAAGCAGATTCCCTTGGACTTATTTTTCAATTCTGTGTGCTTGCAGTACTGTTGCTTGAATAATTATGTTGTAAAAATGATAGCCTGCCCCTCCTCAGTACCCAAACCAGGAGACGCTAAAGCCATACCATGTTTAAGCCTGTAGCCCTGCTGTATTTTAGTAGTATTATACTTGAGCTGCTATGATTATAAAAGCAGTAAAGCACAATAACCCCCCCCCCCCCCCCCCCCCCCCCCCGACTTATTTCAAGCATTTCAGATTTTTCCCAAGGCTCTCGGTCTTTCTCTCTCCACCTCCATAAACTTCGCATCCTTGTTCGCTGGCAAAGGGCTTGGCACATACTGTACCGGCGGATATAAATAAACAAATGTAAGAGGAGAGCAATTATGAAGTGCTCGATCGGGGGAAGCGCAGAGCGACAGAACGTCTATAAATGCAATCAAGGCGGGAGAGGAAGTGATTAGGGCCCGCGTTGATCTGATTAGATTTTTTTTTTTTTTTTTTAGGCGAGAACGGTGGAGGCAGCCAAAAGAACTCATCCGCGCTCCCTCAACGGCAAGTTGCAGAAAGTTTGCCGGTGCCGGGCAATAAAAGGCCAGTGTGGGCTATAATAAAATGGGAATGGCGGCCAATTGCGATGGAGAAGTGAAATGGAGAGCGATGGAGAGCAAAAGGCAAAGAGACAGAGAATATGGTGAGCGAGTAATGAGACAGAAACTAACAGTTTACAAAAGAGACAAAGAACTGCTACTGAACCTGCAGCACTACATCATTTATCACTAAGATTAAACCGATATGAGCTTTTGAAGGCCAGTGCAGAGATTTTTTGATTGGCGATATTTTGTGTTGACGTTGAGTATCTTTAAATTTGACCATTTTCACCACCATTTTCGCCAATAAATCCCAAGTATTCAGTGTTTCCCACAGAATTCTATTCTTCTCAGGGTGTCCTTATTATTTTTTGGCATGAAAATGGTCTTAATGATATTGAACCCTTGGCACAAACGTTGGTATTGGCCTTCAGAAGCCCGTATCAGTCGAAGCCGTAGTGTAGTGAATTGAAACAACGGCGGATTGAGTGTGAAGGGTCAGTATTGCGTGGCTGGGCTGCGTGCTCTCTGGAGTGGGGTGTGTGTGTGTGTGTGTGTGTGTGTGTTGGGGGGGTGGGGGGGTCATGACAGCCTCTTTATTGCGTGATGGGTTGCCCGGCCCCGGGGTAGGGAAATATGAAGACAGCAAGTCGATAGCGGGGAAGAGAGGTGTACGGCGCTAACAGGAGGAGGAGGGTGGGGTGTGTGTGTTTGTGGGTGTGCGTGTGTGTGCGTGTGTGTGTGTGTGTGTGTGTGTGTGTGTGTGGGGGGGGGGGGTTAAAAGCGCTGGGCTGGAACTGGCTCTCTCCATCACAACGTCCCTTCCCATTCACCCTCCCTCCTGCAGATGAACTGGAGTGTGTGTCCATAAAACTAACAAACAGACAGGCACTGCTGCCACACACACCGATCACACTGATTACACACAGGCATCTACCTACATACTCTACCTATGTATATATGTATGTATGTATGTGTATGCATGTATGTATGTATGTATGTATGATGTATCTATCTCTCTATCTACCTACCCTTCCTAATGCACTGCATCATGCTCTATTGGTAATTGAACATAATCACGAAAACCGGTTGCTCTGCCAGTTTCAATGCAAAATTCCCTCTCTGTCTCTCAGTGTTGGTTGCCTCCTTCCCCATTTATTTTGGCGCGCCTCTGTTCTCCCTAACAAGCCGTGTAGCGATGTTCTGATGTGATTTTAATGACGAGATCCCACCTAAATGAGGACGCCGCGGTGGCAGACGTGGGCGAAATGTGTCGTTTAACTGCGATTACTGATAATTAGAAGATGGAAAAAAATGAAACAGAACAAGCCTCGCCATCAAAAGCCACGCTCGCGATAATCTGCCGCGGCGATATTAGCCCAATGTGATTTTCCGTGTGTGTGACCGCCTGTGAAAAGAGGAGACGGGAGGTGCGCGGCGGTGATTGACGGGGGGGGGGTTTAAAGTGCTTGGAACGGCTGCCTATAGCGAATCCTTCTCCGACGCTTGACGAGATTTGTATTAAATATAGCCGCGTATCTTCTCTTCACCAACAAGCATTAGTGTCTCCTCATGGAACGTCTCCGGTTGGTAAGGGCTAACTCTCAGCTGAATTTATTAGGTGTAATCCTCGCTTAATCTTCTTAACGCTCGTATTATGTGGAACGCACAATCTTAATCATTGAGTTTTTTTTGTCCGTCGTGATGCGATTTCATCAGATCATGTAAATAATGGATGCTTACTAATAAGGGAATCGTGTGCGATCAGGTCAGAGGGATCAATTGCTAATTTCGTTCCACTTCTCAGGTGAAGGGAAAAGCAGCTTAATTGTATTTGCCTATAATGAAAAAGATTTTCTAAACTATAGATAGACGCTAATGGAAAGTAGAAAGTAATACGATATGGTTGTATGGTAAACCATTAGTCTGGGTTTCAATGGAGAGTTTTAGTGTCCCATGATGAGGCTTTTACACCCTGACAAGCATACAATTCTGGGGGAAACACTGAATATTTGTCATTTTTTGGCATTAAAATGGTCAAATTGAAAGATTTTGAATATTGGTGCGAAATATCGTCTATCGTCGGCTTCAATCCAAAACTATTACTGCAAAAACTTAAGTTATTTTGTCTTGTATCCAGACTTCAAGCTTATTTTAGGATTTATTTTTGTGAAATCACCTTACTGCACTGGCAGATAATTTTACCAGTTTCAACAAATTTGACTTTTTTTCCAGTATAATGTGTTACGGCCGTGGCCGTACCCCCAGAAGATTCCCTAGTGTTTCCTTGTGTTTCCCCTTCCCTGTGTTCCCAGTGCTCCCCTGTCTGTCTCTCTCTCTGTCTATGTTTTGTTTGTGTGTGTATTGGCGTGGGCGTGGTCTCCCTTCCTTGTTCTCCTGGCTCCCGGCTCTGCTCATCCTGCACACCTGTCTGCAATCGGCTCATCACCTCTCCCAGTCTGCTCACCTGCCTCTCATCAGCTCATCTGCCTGCAGTATATTTACCCCGGCTCTTCAACCATTCTTCGCCAGATTGTTGTTTCAACCTCAGTGGTAGTTATGCTTCAAGGCCAATCTAGTTAGAACTCCTAGTGACTTTGTCTCTTCGTGTTTCCTGTGACTAATCAGCCTCTCTTGTGTCCCAGGATCATCACCCGCCTGCCTGTCTTCCTGCTAGTCTCCCTGCCTGCCTGCCAGCAACCTCCTAGCCTCCAAGCTACCCCTGCCTGCCACGCTCCCCCTCATCCCACGCTCACGCCAAGCCCCGCTCCTCCCTACCATCACTCACCCCTGCTGCCACCGGATTCCCATTCCCTGCCATCAGTCCCTCATCCAGATCTTCCCTTACAATAAAGCCTTTTCGGTAACACTTTCTATGACGCCCATGTCTATAATGCATTATAAACATACTTATAATGTGTTATAATCTGCTTATAGCACTGTATAATTATAGTTATAATCACTCACAAATATTCATAATGATTTATAACAATAATCATAACACATTATAAAGCATTTTATAATGACTTATAAGGTCAAGTATCATAATACTTCATAATTGCTGGTCACTCACTGACATTTTTTTCGCAAGGATCATAGTGCATTATAAGTATGTTTATAATGCATTATAGACATGGGCGTCATAGAGATGCACGTCCAGACGAACTGTGAAGCCAGTAGTTCACCTGAGCTATGATGAGCCCGGAAATCCTTTGAACCGGCCGTTCACTATCCAACACCATGGGATGGTCATTCAGTTCAGTCTGAACTCAAAACCTGGAGATGACCCTGAAACAGCCTCACACCCCCAGTCTTCAACCTTTTGCTGTAACTGTGGACATCTAGACAATTAGAAGGGGGAGGGTGTAGCCCAGGGTGAATTTTAGTTAGTTTATATAAAAAAATAAGTTATATATATAGTTATAAAATAATTCTAAATTGGGTTGAAATTAAATTGGTTTTGCATGTGTGTAGTACAGCCTACCACACTGATTGCCAAACGGGTAGATATTTGATATCCATTGGTGGTTAAATTGCTTCCAATCAGAATTTAAGAGAGGCGGGACTTAGGCGCTGACTGCAAAAACTAGGTAGAGCGCAGGGGAGAACATGGAAGCAGCAGAGAAAGGACTATCTGTCCTGAAAACACCATCATAATATTCCTAACTGGGTTGATGACATGTTAGACCTGTGTGAATGCTGTTAAGGTAAAGCATGACTTTATTATTTTAATTTTTAATTTAATTTTTAATTTTATTATTTTTATATTTCACATCTTGCTAGTTGCATAACTAAAGGCAATTGGTTTGCATTTAAAGTATCTGGTGTTGAGTTTTATACAGTCACATATTTCAAAGGGGGACATTGAGTTCAGGTTAATTGTAGTAATTGAAATTCTTAGTAGATATTGTTTAAATTCTTTAAACACTACTAAGTGGAGGCACCGCCATTTATTAATTCAGAGAGATTTACTTATTTAATTTATTGTCAAATTGGAGTACTCAATTTCTGTTATGACCCGTTAAATAAATAAATTAATTTTACGTTTTGTGTGTTGTTCTTGCATAGATTTCATGATATTTTTTTCACTTTACTTAAAGCAAACAATGACCACTTATAGTGACTTATAACCAGCTTGTAATGTATTATATCTGCCTATACCTCAGGAATTTCATTACTTTACTTAAAGCACCCAATGACCACTTAGAGTAACTTATAATCACATTATAATGCATTATAACAGTGATTATAATGCATTATAAAATGATTATAATGTATTACAACTATGAGAATTATAATACACTATGATCCTTGCAAAAAAATGTCAGTGAGTGACCAGCAATTATGAAGTATTATGATACTTGAACTTATAAGTCATTATAAAATGCTTTATGTGTTATGATTATTGTTATAAAGCATTATGAATATTTATGAGTGCTTATAACTATAATTACAAAGTGCTATAAGCAGATTATAACGCATTATAAGTATGTTTATAATGCATTATAGACATGGGCGTCATAGAAAGTGTTACCACCTTTTCCTTACCAACACCACCCTGTCTTGCGTTTGTGTCCCACCTGTGTTCATAACAATAATGTAACTTGTTTCAGGACATTTACTTGTTAAAAGTGAAATTGTCTTGGAGATTGGAGTTTCTTGTGATGATTTCTGGAAAGAAGTCATATTGGCATGAATCAAGTGAAATGTACTGAAACCAGCAAGATTATCTGCCAGTGCAGTGAGATAATTTGACAAAAAATATCATGAAATAAACTTGTCATTTTTTACAGTGATCAGTATCAGCCTTCAAAAATCCCATATCAGTCGAACCCTAGTCAACACTAGATCAAATTAAGATTGTCAGGTAAAACCCTAATGTTCCTGCTTTCTGACCATTTAAATAAAAAAAATATAATTGTAAAAAACTGTTGTGACATTATTCTAACCTCAAGCCTTTTTTTTTTATCCAGAGAAAATAGGATGACAGGGTGTTCTTGGCTGGCTGTTCTTTGATTATATAAAAAACACGAGCCAACCTAGCGGAGGAATAATATTTGGAATATTTTAGCACTTATTAAAAGACCAAGGTGTTTCATTTTCAGATTGGGCTGTGAATCAGCTCCAGGGGAGCAGAGCTGAACACACCACACACCCCGCATAAATTAACCCCAAGGTGTTGGAATGCCTTGAATGGCAGCAGCTAGCCAACACACACACACACACCCCGACAACATCAGTCTCACACATACACACACACACACACACACATAAGCGTGCGCACCATAGATTCAGGTGGGAAAGCAGACGGGTGGGTGCATAGACAAGCATGCATTTATGTAACACACACACACACACACACACACACACACACCATGCATTCATGTGGGAAGGTACCCAGGTGGACACAAAGTGTGCATGCATGTACACACACACACACACACACACACACGCATATAAATGCAAAATGGAAGGCAGGAAGGGAAAAAAAAAAGCAAGATGAGTTAGAAGATGGAGAAGGCTGATTTGAAGACGAATGCTTTGGAGTGTTAATGCAACCCCCCCCCACACACACACACACTCACTCCCCACACATGAACACACACACACACACACACACACACACGCCCCCCCACCCCTCCCGTCCGTATCCTCCCACAGGCTGCCATTTCAGAGGGATGTTTTGCTTTTTAAGTTTTAATATTTTTCTCTTTGTTCTCGTTTCAAGGACATGCACAGCCACCACTCATTTACAGACGGGGGCGAGAGGGAGCGAGAGAGAAGAGAGGAAGCGAGAGAGAGAGAGGAGATGGAGCGAGAGAGAGAGGTAGAGAGAGAGGGAGAGGAGAGGGAGCGAGAGAGAGAGCATTTTCTGCATTTTCAATTTTGAAACGTCTTAGCGAAACCTTGAAGTCATGGCTCTGGCTCTGACAAAGACTGGGATGTGGGGGGGGGGGGGGGGTTGGTGAGTGGTGAGGTTGTTTTTTAGTTGCCGTCTTCCTGAGAAACAGTTATCTAAGTGAGTGAGGAGAACATGCCAAAAGGGAACGAGATGTAAAAAAAAAAGAAAAGAAAAAAAAAAGCATCTGTTAGCAACCTCTCCTGGCCTTGTCCATGTTTTCTCTGCGGTTTTGGCGGCTTTACATCCATCAGTCTGTTTGAGCAGCGCTGCCGAAAAACCCACCGATTGATAACTGACGATTGGAAACAGATTCGGAGTATGACCCCCATGCCTTCAACGTAACCTGCTGTTTCCTTTCCCTTTGCCCCCCCCTCTGCTGCCTACCTTAGGGATTGTTGCCGTGTGCAACCTGGTGGCAACATAACATCATATTTCAGATCATGGTGGCAAAGCGCGAATCTCTCCAGATTCTCTCTCCTGGGTTCTGAACGACTCCTAAAACACAACGCTAACCCGCTGAAAACATCAAAAAACGAAGCAGAAGTGTGTGTGTGGGGGGGGAGTTGGGGGTGGGGGTGGAGCGACCTCTCCGTCTCGGGGTCACAGCACTCTCCACCCCCCCACCCGCCTCCCCCGACGAATGTGGCACACACTCTTTCTTTATAATGATCCGAATATCAGCTCTCAGACTCTGAGGGAGGATAAATGATTATCATTAATTATAATAAATTTGCCTGTCAAAACCGCAATTATTTTGTTGCCACACCAAATTGGTTATTCACATTACGGAATGCAGCGGCGTGAGTGACTCATGACTTTGTTGAACAATCAGCCGCCGCCGCGGCTAATTGTTCGGCGCTTCGAAACTGGCGTAGCGCGAGTGTGTGTGTGTGCACGTGCGAGTGTGTGTGTACGTACAGTATGTGAGAGAGAAAGGTACTATTTGTACACAGAAACACTCACAGTACTGTATGATGCTTGGGATAAAATGCTGTGTCGTTGTACAATACTACTCCAAAAAGCTAACAGGCTAATACAGAGCTGCGATGCTAACGTGGCCACGGTAGCAAGCATTATCGCTAGCGTCTACTCCATAGTACCCAGATGTTACATATAACGCATCACTTCAATACTAATAGCAATTAAAAGTGAATGTCTTACCACAAAAACGTTATCACATAGAGCTTTAACTTCAACTGAAGTACATGCTCTGCTGTGGGACAATTCAGACATTGCCCCTTGGCCTTATTAAACCCATTGGATAACCTCAAAAAACATGTTGGTCAAGCTAAAGTCAATGCTGTTTTTCTTAGTTCCTGAAAAGTTGACTTTTCAACTAACATGCCTATTATTTGGGAACTTGCTGCCATAAATCCAAATGATATGCCTTAAATGAACAAAGAAGCTGTTTCTATATAGATTCAACTCAGTTCACATTTATGATTTCAGGTAGACAAGGATGTCTGTTAATAGGACTTTCTATGGAGTTTCCAATTTGCTGTAATGCTATCCAATGAGCAGGGGATGATAACTTTAATTCAGAGGTGTGACCAAGTCAACTTTGCTCGAGTCCCAAGTCAGTCTCAAGTCTTGAGGCACAAGTCTCAAGTCAAGTCTCAGTCCAGTCCATGTCATTACGTAATGTCAGGTCTCAAGTCTAAATGTAGATTACCAAGTCAAGTCTATGTCATTAACATCAAGTCTCAAGTCTAAATGTAGAACACCAAGTCAAGTCAGAACAAATCAATACATTTCAATAAATCATTAAATCTATAATCAGTTTCAACTTCAATAAATTCAATCATTCCATACAAATTCAGAAAACAGAATTTAAATTCAGTCGTCTGCTGGAACGAATCTCATCACTTTCAATCTAAGTCATTTATACAAACACAAGATCTCAAGTCAAGACTTTAGAAACCTTTTCAAGTTATCAAAGTACAAAGTCACCAGGACCCAAGTCAAGTCAAGTCTCAAGTCTTCTCTTCATGCGTCAAGTCAAGTCTTAAACAAGTCTCAAGACTCCAGTCTGACTCGAGTCCAAGTCACGTGACTCGAGTCCCCTCCACTACTTTAATTACATATCTCACGTCACACTGCATTGAACAAAAGCCTCGCTGGGTTGGTAATCATGAAGAAATGTACAATTAAACATCAGTACCACAGGTATTTCTCTTTTCACCTTGATATAATTTTTTTAATTTGGGCTAGAGAAATGCTTACGGCGGAGTTCTTCCCTCCTGTTGCTGTCACAGCACTGAAATGAAGTGAAGTGTGGAGAGACAGTTGGGCAAGCGAGACTAAGCCTAGTTTAATACCAGGGTGCCTGGCCTCTCTACAGACCTGTACACTGAGACACGAGCACGCACGCACGCACACACACACACACACACACACACACACATAGGGCTAGAATCCAATACATTGGCTTGCTGATATATGGGGGCAATATTGGCCTTTTATGAAAAATGTAATATCAACCAGTGTCATACGCTTCTCATATGATGGATATGATGCAGTTTGTTTGATTACATATTTATTCATTTATTCATTGGTTGTCTATGAGACAAATGAGGATTTTGATTTTGATGTTATTATAGAAAATTCTGGGAGAAACACTGAATCTTTGTAATTTTTTGTAATTTTTTGGCATGTAAATGGTCAAATTTAAAGATATTGATTATCGACACAATCCAAAAAATATCAGTATTGGTATTGGCCTTAAAGGAATAGTTCACCCAAAAATGAAAATTCAGTCATTATCTACTCACCCCCATACTGATGGAAAGTCGGGTGAAGTTTCTTAGTCCACAAACAGTCCTGGAGCTTCACAGCAAAACAGCGTTGCAGCATTCTCCTAAACAACCGAAGTTACTGGGGACTTGTCTTAAAACGTAAAAAACAACTGAAAATAACCCATAAAATGGCTCCATACAGCTCGTCCGGCGTAATCCAAGTCTCCGGAACCCCCCGAGATCCCAAGTTGACTTGAAAAGACGTCATTTACATCCTTTTTTTAGCCGAAATCTTGTAGCCGCTGAGCTTAAAGCAGCGTTCACGTTAACGCGCACCTCGTCTGAAGTGGGTGCACGAGCTCAAAGGCGCGTACATGCGCCCCAGCAACTTCGGTTGTTTAGGAGAATGCTGCAACGCTGTTTTGCTGTGAAGCTCCAGGACTGTTTTGTGGACTAAGAAACTTCACCCGACTTTCCATCGGCATGGGGGTGAGTAGATAATGACAGAATTTTCATTTTTGGGTGAACTATTCCTTTAAAATTCCATATTGGTGGACCCCTACACACACTAACAAACACACCCACCTCTCCAGAGAAGGCCTGTCCGTTCAGCAGGTGTTCGGAGCCCTGGCCGTCCTCGCTGCCAAAGTGTAGCCGGATCTCCTCCAGACGATGGCTGTATGTCATTGGCCCGCCAGAGATGTTCACGAGATGTTCCTTGTCCAATCGCAGAGAGACGTGGCGGCCCGTGTTGTACATCGTCCCTCCCACCTGAGGAAGATCAGACGAGGTGGAGTTAATTACATGCACATGCAATCATATTCAAACAAGATAGAATAAAACATAGGACTTCCCGTCAAGATTGACGTACGTATGCTGCAATGTTCTGAGTAAAACTAGAAGCCACCCAGCATCAAACTCTGCCAACACTATACAATGTCTCCACTTTGCAAAGCTGCAGCCTCTGTAACAGTTTGTTTATCATTTGATTTTGATTTTCTTTGATTTTCTGACAAAATGACAAAGTGATGCTGTCTAGCAGCTCACTCAGAAGTCCCGGATGTCAGACTTTCCCACCAGCACACAAACGCAGCATAATAGTTATGGAAATCCAGAAATCCCAGATCTGGGTCATCACCAAAATTTAAACAACTGATTCTTGGCAAATATCAGCCAAATTTGTTACTTTTTGAGACATCTTGCTAACAATGAGACGGGAGTGAAAGCACAACCTCCTTCCAACCTCATTGGTGGAGGTAAATGTTTCACAACCTGTATTCACGGCCATTCAGACCTATGCAAGATGACAACCACCACTTTTTGTTCAAAAGAGAAATTTTTACAGTTACATTTTTTAAACCCATGTCTTATTCTGGCTATTTCTGGCTGACTTGACAACGTAAGACTGCTCAACATAACGGTGCCACATGGTGATTTGCTCAGTGTGAGATGAATAAAAGAGCAGAGGCATAACTACACATGTGGAAATCAAGTTCTCCATAAATTGGACTGGCAAATCCCTCGCAGTCTTTTACAACTAAGCGAGCTTTGGTCTCGATAGCGGGGAGACTGGTTGGGTCTTCATTCAAGACCCGTATCATCGACGGAGAGCTCAGCGATTTACACAGTAACAGTCTTGAGGGCTTTATTTAATTAGGCGCCCATCTAAGCAAGAGGGAGAGACAATGTCATAAATTGCAGCAACACTTCAGACGCCAAAAAGAGAGAGAGTGCGGAGCCGGAAGTGGAATGAGAGGAAAGGTACAGATTGAGTGAAAAAAAACAGAGGAGGAGTTTGCCTTCAAAGGCCGAAAACCAGCAGAATTCGCTCGGAAATCGATAGTTTGAGACGTTTTAGGGGAAAACGCGGCGATACAAAAGCCGCAAATAACGATCTTTATCATTGGCTGTGTTTATTTATTTATAATCGGCAGTACTTTCAAAGCGACGCATTGATATTCAAGGCACGACTTCGGGTGGGTTTCCATAGCTCTTATCTGGCTCGTTCTCTCTTCTCCTCTCCTCTTTCGACTCCCTTCGCTTTCCCCTCCTCTCTCTCTCTTTCGCTCCCTCGTTCCTTTTACCACTCGCTTTCAAAACGACCCCCCCAACCCCCCCCAACCCCTCTAAATTCCCAGAGAAAGAACTCTGCCCACACATTGTAAATATTTTATAGAACCTCTGAAAAATCAATGATTTGAAAGGAGAAGGAGAAAGAGAGAGAGGAAGAGGAAGAGAGAGAGAGAGTGATGCAAAGAGAAGATAAGCGCGGGGAGCGAGAGAGAGAGACGCGTCGGATCGAGTGCCAAAGAGAGGAAAAGGTAGAGCAAAAAGAAGGGAAGGAAAAGTCTTTCAGCTCTTTCAGGTTTTTTGGGGTTTTTTTTGCTGGCGAAGGCGAGGGAAGGCGACCGTTTGCCCCGGGACCCCTTGAAACACACACACACACACACCCCCACAGACCCCTCAAGACCTCCTCTGGCCAATTATTCATGAGTCGGAGGTCACCGGGGGCCCGCGGGACTCCGTCACCGTGTTGTTTTCTCCCCCAAAAGCGTATGAAATGAAGAACGTACGACGGCCCCCGGTAATGACGGAGATAATAGGCTGGAATTATGCGGCGATGCAAAGACACGGGATTAGACACCTCAAAGATAATTATGAAGCCAGGCATACGGAGCGCGCCTCCCCGCCTTATCTTCAAATCCAATGCTTCACGCGAGCGTCGTGTTCGCCGAGCGGCTGCACAGGATGACAGTTTTTTTTCTGTTTTTTTTTTTGCCAATATCTGTTGTTCAGGCTGATTGCCCATGTCAGGGTAAATGGCTAGAGGCTGGCTGAGAAGCGAGGGTAGTGAAGTGTGGTCAGGATGATAGAGGCGAGGAGAGTAATCGTGTTTGCCTTACAGTGAAAGCTACAGCTACCTAGCCCGCCGCTAAGAGAGCGTGTACAGTAAAAAAAAATAAAAATAAAGCAGCAGCTGGTTCTCCTTTCTAATTGGGTAGTTCTTTCATCTCCCGAGATCAATAAGCCCGGGATAGTGAAGTGGCGAGCACAACAGCAAAACATGAAGAAGAAGAAGAACGTCATTGCTTTACGGTTAAAAACTCATTTAATGCTGCAGAAGAAGGGCAAAAGACTAACGGCTTATGTGATGCAATCTCAGATATGCAAATGTTGCCATGTTCCACTATACAATATTGGGAAAAAAACACAACACAAGCAGTTTCTGGATGAAGACGGAAAAATTAATAATTAAGGGAAACTTTAAAGTGATCACATTCAGCTGTGTTTAGCCAGCTGGTGGGTGCTAGACTTGGAGAATAAATGAATATGATACCAGTGCACTTGAATAAAGCGGACTTATTTGTAATGTTTCCGTACTACAACAATTACCAGACAAAGTCAGTGTGGTGGAAAGGTTGAAAACAAAGCACAGGCACTATATTCCAATCTGCTTTTTCATTATTCTTTGAATCTCGACACTTCGGCAAGAACTGAAGTAATTATTACAAGCAAGTTGCGGGGTTGATGTTTCCGTTCTCTCCGCCGAATGCATTGCAGAAGATCACCGGCTTTTGTACTCTGTTCACGGGAATCATTCCAGCTCGTCAGATATAACCGAGAGAGAGAAGTTTGCTTGTACGCTGTGCTGCGGTGAACCTGGCTGCTGCGCTGTAATCAACCAAAACTCAGTGAGCTGTCCGACATACCTCACGTCTCCACATTCATCTATATTAATGACTGCAGGAATCACATCAGGAAATGCTTTGGTGCACTTTAATTTCTTTAGTTGACAGCATTATCTATGATGCCCTGCAACTGTTTGACAACGGATCTAATGTACCGCATATATACCCATACTTTCCATAATAGCACAACTATTTCATGTAATGATATGTCTAGAATGTCATGTTTAGACACACGTATGCTTATAAATATACAGTACAGCACATATTTCATGTTTAGTAGTGCATATTTAAAGGGGCAGTATGTCTATGAACTTTATCAACCTCTATTGGTGACCATTAGGAATTGCAACAACACTGACAGAACCTTTCTCCTACTTTTCTCCAAGCCAAGTAACCAATGAGTCATTGGTATTGATCAGCAGCCCTATCAAACACAAGCATGTCTGCACATCTACTAGCGGCTACTTCTACTCATCACAACAAGTGCGCTGCATCAAGGCACATCAGAAAGACAGAAGGAGCTGCTAACAGGGATTGATACAGATATCAACAAAGCGCCTAAATCAAGCAGAAAACAAGCATCAAAGATCCACCTGACAGCCGACACGAGGCTTTACAATGCACATCGTTAGCACAGTGTTCCCACAGACAGACAACATGTTGTTTTAGATCTTGGGAGGATACACCATGGCAATCAGCAGTATGGAGGGATGCATTGTTAGTCTGTATATGTGTGTGTGTGTGTGTGTGTGTGTGTGTGTGTGTGTATGCATGCGTGTGTGTGTGAGATGCATTGGAGCTCTGATCATGCTGCTCCCTCAAGAGTAGACAGAACATTAGGTGGGAAGAGGTGGGAAGTAAGGAGGCAGGGGAGAAGAAAAGTCCTCACAGTGTTTCTGAGAGTGGAAGAGAGAAAGAGTGAGAAAGGCAGAGTGGGAGGGAGACAGAATCTTCTCTGCGTTCATCAGTGCAAATTACAAAGTCCCGTCATTGTCAGACTATCTCCATGCCATACAACATGGCGTTGCTTCTCCTGTAACCCCCACCAATATAACTCATTTGGTCCAAGCAGCCTAAGCATGCTTTTAATTTGTTCGGAGAAGCCTCCACCAACGATGGAGCCGAAAAGGAATTGCACTGTGCACCGGTCCTCCCTTAACAGGTAGTGATGATCGCAACGCACCACCACATTAGAGGTAATAGCTTCATGAAAGTAAACAAGTCATAAAAGAGATTGTTGTCTGTCTGGGGGGTTCGGTAGTACTGGGCCAGGTACAGTGATAGGAAACAACAGTAACATGCCGGTAATGAGAAAACACAACAATCATCATCATCAACTGAGCACACAGATCAATAGAGCAAATTGCCCCTCATTACAAGAAGAACTCTTCCCTTACTATATGTGCAGCTATTAGGTTGAAGTATTGCTACCTGCACATGGCACATTGCTAATATAACAGCCACCATTAACTAATGGAATTGGTTTTGATCTGAAAGAAAATCTTACATCTAAGCAAAAAAGTTTTAATTTGTCAAATGGTACAGTACGTGCCATCAGGCAGCGTAAAAGAGGCAAATAGGGGAAGTGGAGATAATCTACATGAATACATTAGACAGAGAGTGTGAAATGCACGCATGCTTTAGAAATTATCAGATGGTTTTTAATATGTTCTCTGCGGGCCTGCAGTGGTAAGCACTGAGTCATGGCAAAACCATAATGTATTTGATTAAAATACAAGAGGACTGGTGCTCTTTCATTAAGGTGTGCAGATTACAGATAGGGAGAGTAAATGGAGATGGAGATACAGGGCGTGTACCTAGAGAACATGAAGAAGAAGAGAGCAAGAAAGAGAGGAGAAAGGGAGGAAAGGCTGAGCCACGGATGAATTAAATATAGGCAGGGCTGTGTGGATTCTGGCTAAGTGAAGTCACCAAGATATTTCCTCTGCATTTTTCAATGAGTTTTCAATAGCCACTGTGGCAACTAATGCTACTTGATGAGAAAGATTCAAAACAGAACTGAGGCATTTAGAAATGGAGTCTGCGAGATTTTCGAGTATTGGGACGTCTATATAATGTTATAATGAATTGGGAAGGATCAATGAAATCTTGATGGAAGGCCCACCATCATAAACCACTGCATTTTTGTTCCATTGTAGCACTTTTGAAATCTTAGGTCATCAATTTAAAAAAAAAGTGATAAATGATAAATAAACAAACCCCAAACTCTACCAATGGACATTACAAATTTCTGTCGTCCAACTCGATTAATGAGATGATGTCTCATTCAGTTCAAGAGCGCTAAATGTTCTGTGCTGGCATATGTATCGGAGTAGATGTACATGCAGCCCTCCTTGAACATTTAACTGCTCTCATCTGTGAATCTCTGAACGGTAAAAATTGGCTGTTAAACTCAATGGGTGGAGGGAGCAGCAATTAATTAGACCCTGTAAAACATTAGGAATTCAATCAGGCTGCAGCACCTCGGGGACCTCGTTTATAAAAAGGTACTTGGATCCCATCTTCAACTTGATCGGAGGATGATTTCTCAAAATGTACAGTGATGCACGTTATTTATAAAAACAACTGTGCTCATTTGAAATTCTGCACAGTTGTACATACCTGCAATGTATACTGGATGAAAGTGTTTGCTACATTAAATGAACCAAAATGAAACATGTAAATCCACTGTATAGATGACAAATCATCTTGTACATTAATGCATGTGAACAAGGCCAGCAATTATGCTATGAATACCCATTTATCACCATGTATATAGACCTTAAAACAAAACACTGTAGTGTGTATGCATATTGGCACAATCACATTTGATTGTAGGATTCCTCTACAGTGTAAATGAAGCCATTGCATTGTGGGGGATAGTAGAATCACTGCGAAAGCACACAAAACAAACAACAAAATCCAGATAGCACATTTCTCCTTTGAGTAATTCTCTAACATTGTTGGCTGTTGAAAAAAGGATGCGAGCAAACAGTGCTGCTGAGGCTTTGGGTTGCTTTAATGCGATGGGACAACAGCTTGTTTGAAAGCAGGGGAATAGAGTTCTCCCTTTAATCACATTAGAAGAGAGTGGTCAGGGGGAACATCTATGGTTTTAGTGATTGTGTTACATTTTTAATTACAAGTACCTCACTGAGCCTTTAAAGCTGGAAGAGTGTGCTTTTTTTCTCCAGACTGGGAGCATATGTTTTTTCTTTGGGTCCACGTTTATCTAGAGACTTTTGATGTGCCAGAATATTACATTTCAAAAGAACTGTTGGAGCGTCTCCCGGATCCAGCCATCAAGATGATGGCATTTAAAGATAACTTCTAGTGGCATCAAAACAAGCGAAATAAAAAGCGCTGGGACCGGAGTTAAAGGAGGCTATTTATGCAGCATGCCAGTGTAAGTACAGGCACGTAACACAGCCATTGTTGTCAGAGGATCATCAGTTAAAGTCCATCTTCCAAAAGAGACAGGATCAGATTGGAAAGGAGAGACCTCTCTTTTTCTGTCACAGAAAAATCCTACCTCTCTCCCTCTCTCTCATAGTACCTTTTCTTTACTGCAGTGCGTCTCAACTTTCCCTCAGTCCGACTAGTTGGTTTAGAGCAGTTATTTTGAACCCTGGAGCGGTTTTCCCCTTTGTTGGGTTCATTTGGGCTCATGAGAACACAGCAATCGCACTCGGGCGCAGACCGAACCAATTGGACCGAGCCCTTGTTGACAGGTACGTTCTTGGTACGTTTCCAAACAAACCTGGGTGCTTTGTTTGGCCCGAGAACGTGATCCGAATGCGATCCCGCCGACTTTTCATGAAATGAGCACGACGTCTTAAAATGCAAATAATGTACTCATGCATGAAAAGTGAGAGAAATATATTTCCCTATCATGAGAGGATTGCGAGACGCGTCTAGAAACGAGTATTAGTTTGCCGTTGGTGGATGCTGCATATACCTTTACCTTCAACTCTGACAACTAGGGATCAATTCCCAACTCATACCAAGAAGTTCTCTACTGTGAGAGAACATTTTTCTTATTTCACCATGACCAAAACTTTGCCCTAACTTCAACCAAATAGTTTTAGTTGTCTGACCTTAACCGTAACCTTGACCAAAGTTGTTTAAATTGCCTAACCTAACCATAAGCTTGACCAAAGTTGTTGTAGTTGCCTAAACATGACCATTAGATAACCGCTTCACATGAGGAACACTTGAAAATGGCGAGTCCAATTTGTGTTATTGTCACATAGTCCTTTCATAGTGGAGGAATGTAATCTTCACATAATTTATGTCCACAACATATAGTCTACGTTTCAGAGTTCATGCTCATTTCATGAAACTTGCCCGGAAGTTTCCCCGGCAGAGAATCCTTAGACCAAATCCCTGCACCAACTTTCTGATCAGTGAAGGAACTGACTTTTGTTGATAAATGATGGGTTGCTTGAAGTTTTACTGTGTGAGGCCTAACTGAACCAAAGCAGCCACTCCAAACGGACTGCAGATTCGAAAACACTCTGATTCTCTCAGCAGATCGACCCGCTATCTCCTCATCCTTCCATGCCTCTCTCGCTCCGACTCATGCTCTGCCTGCTCAGCTCGCCGGCGTGCTCCTCGCTGGCCGTCGCCCCCCTCTCACCGAACCTAATTGCTTGATGATTAGTGGCCGCCGACTCAACCTCCGTCTCGCGAGGCCACCGCCGCGTTCCAGCCCTCCTCCTGCCATCGTGAGCTTATCACTGTCTTTGTCATTCCTGCCACGACCCCGGCTCTCGGTGCAGAGCCAGCCGGGCAGATTAGCTGTCTGTAACCACTGCTGGAAATCAAATAACGACCGATGGGGCAGACAGAGGGAGAAGAAAAAGCTGGGCATAATGTCATAGCCCCGCTCTCTGAACAGTTGATTGCAATCAAAACGCCGGACAAGGGCTCTGTTTTGGAATTCAATAAGGGTTCAGGGGGGTTTAGCTCATTTCCGGACTTAAAAGTTCTCTTGGCATTGGCAAGGTTATATAGATATATATATATATGTCTATAGTGCAGATATATAGAGAGCGGGAATAAAAATAATAGACTTTTCTCTCGACTCCCACTTTTCTGACAATGTATTGCTTACCTCAGGGCAAAGACAGACAAAGGCAGCCGATAGCTTTGATGGAAGGCAGGTAAGACGATAAATATTTGATGCTATTGATGGGTTGTTGTGCTCAGAATGAGAGTTACAGCACCCGTACTCCCTAACATAATAAAGAGTAAAAGCGAGGCAGCAGACTGACTCTGCATATACGTGTACAGTAATTATTATAAGAGGCGATATAAAGTCTAAAAGCTGATATTGATTCAATACTGTGATCCAGAAATACATTGTACACCTGCTGAGTCTGCTAATAAAGAGCCTTTGAAATGCAATTAGCTATGGACGGCAGGGGAAAGAGCTTAGACAGATGTGGCTGGACAGTTTTAAATAAGGAAAGCATAATGCCATTCGCATACAGTGAAATGTGGAACTGAAGGCGACTCTAATTTACAGTGTGTTCACATGCTTTGAACTGAAGAGGACATGTGACGCTGGTTTCATATTATAAATCCCTAAAGATCACAAGAATACACAAAGGAATACCGGAGCAAAACAGGCGGAAACGTCACAGGGGAAAATGTTCACAGAGGAAAAATAACATAAAAGTGCGTCTTGAATATGGATAATAGAACACAGATAAAATGGGATTCCATATTTTCTGGTGGTGACGTGACCTCCATGTCTAGCGAAGTATATTTATGGAATATAAATACAGGACTATCAGACCGCAAGCAGTTTTTGAAACCAGCTGGCTGCCATTCCCCCACTTTGATTCTCTTCCCAGAGACGTTTGGATGCCGTTTCTCCTCTCCAGGCAAGTCTCACCGAAGACGAGCCATTACTAGCCTTCTGGCCCCGGCGTCATCATCATCACCCTCATCATCATCGGCGGCGGCGTCAGTGCTTTCTGGCTGAGTGACAGTGTGCAGGTGTGAAGTGGCATCCGTTAAGGCCCTGATTAAGACGGTGGCCATGCCAGCGAGATGACAGCGCCACTGGGGCACAGTAGGAAGTGGCACTCTGGAACCCCTCCCAAAACGCCATCTGTTTTCTGCTGAGCCACCTCACCGAGGATAGATGGAGGGGAAGAGGCAATAAGGCTCACACATGTAATGGGAACACACACAGTTTTACACACGAATGTGCGCACATGCAGACATGCTTCAAACCGAGGGTTCCCGCGGCGGCCCTGATGTAAAACTCCATGATTTTTCCCATGGCTATCCATGACTGAGGCAGAGGTTCCTAGTTTGCTAATGCTGGATTCCAGCCTGGTTTTCATTACAGCTGGGCTTGCTGTGCAGAAAAAACAGCTGAAAACCTCCATCTAATGCAACAAATGTGTGAAACAAGTGTTAGTAACAGACTCATTCGTAACATCCCCTGATGTTCCCTGACTTCCCCCAGAGAAATGGATCAAATTCCCTGAGTTTATCCGATTCATTTACTTTCTCTGCCTGGAGTACACCTCTCTAAAGTCCATAATATTCCAGAAAATCTATGACCAGTGGAAACCCTGCAAACTACATGATCATACCGTAACATAACATATGCCGTTTGGTGGATGCTTTATTCCAAAACCCCTTACTGTACCATGAGTTCATACATTTTTAGCACTGTTGGCCCAGTGGGAATCACTATCCTGGCTGTGTTAATGCCTTGCTCTATCCATTGAGTTACAGATTCATGTTTTGTTTAAAGAGTAACTAAACCCCAAACCCAAATATGTGGTGAAGCCTGACATCTAATAGTGATAGGGTACTGAACTGGCCATCTGCTATTGGCTGGTCTTTGGTGCCAGGTAATATCACCTTCTATAGAGTACAACAGGTGGTGACATCACCTGACACCAAAGACCAGCCAATAGACAGATGGCCAGTTCAGTACCCTACTTTTCACCATTAGGTATCAGGCTTCACCAGATTTGGGTTTGGGGTTTAGTTACTCTCTTAATTCATACAATACACACTGTGCCACAAACATCAGGGCTTGCATATGCAGCTCTATGAACATTCACAAACACACACATACACACAATGATTAGGGCAGGGTGGGGGGTTCTGAAAGGCTTTTCCCACCCCAGGTAACAAATGAACACTTAAACACACCCCATCGCTCGTCAGGGGGGAGAGGAGGAGGAAAAGGAGGTCAGGATTAAATTAAATTAGCGTCAGAATGCTCCGGCCACTCACAGCTCACTGCTGGAGCTCGGGAAGCCGCTCTGATTGCGCCGGTATCCTCATTAGCATTCAGACAGAGTGTGGGACTGCAAAGCTGCTGTCGGCCTACTTATCATTGTGGGGCGGTTAAAAAGCACAGCCATATGTACGCGTCTGCCTGCATGAGAGATGCTGCCCACAGATACAGAACTAGTGTATCTTATCTTCCCGCGAAGATCTGGATTCATACCACAGCTCCACCTGTTCCGACAACAGACTGCTGCGGGAAAACGCTCGGGCCATTTTTCAAGTCGAAAAGCCCCGTATTTGTGCTTTGTTAGGTTGTGCTCTCGGTGTGTTCGTGTGTGTCAGCGCTCGGAGTTGTTTAGAAAGCACTTTAGCAGAACAAAGCCTCGGAGTAGCGATCGTCATGACTGAACTTAGGACGCTTTTATTTGAAATTCGCTGAAGACGCTGTCACAAGCCCGGCTCAACAAACACATCTGAAGACGGGGGACATTTAAACCCAGACAGATTATACCACTGACATACTGTAACTGTCAAAGAGTACAAGCTCTTTAGGGTTTAGCTTGGAAAACAACGGCGCTGCTGCAAGATAGAGCTTACAACGCATGCTACGCATACAACGAAGGAACAACCTCTTCCTTTTGCTGTGAGAAGAGGAAATTGGAGAAAAGAGGGAAAGAAGGAAGGATGAGGAAGGAATAAAGTAGTAAAAGTGAGGATAAAGAGTGAAGCAAAGAGGGGGAGGCTTGCAGACAGAGAGAGAAAAAAAGCCATCCTTCCCAAACCTTGTCCTCATAATGTATCTTAAAATAGGGGAGGTCGCCCACACAGACACTTCGCTCCTGGGTACTTGGCTCTGATTTATTTATTTTGTTTGTGGTAAGGACTGATCCACTGGGGATTGTATAAAGGGGAAAGCCCAACGCCTGGCCCCCAGGCTCTCTAGATAAGGCCAAGGCAAGCAGTAGCTCTAAATCTACACCCTCGATTTTTCACATCATTATCACTCTCTCTCTCTCCTTGTTCTGGGAGTGTGAACCGTGAACCGCCACGGAGTTGGGTTTGCTGACGGCTGGAGTGTGTATCAAAGCTCAGAATCACAGACAAGCCTTGTGATCTAAGTTGCGTAGAGCCTCTGGACAGTAGAGTTCCTCTGGGAGCGCGCCGCGATAGAGTAAAAAGAACGTGGCCCATAAGATCCGTTGTGATCTGTATCGCGTTCACGGTTCCCGTTCACATCTCGGGGGCTACAGCCGAAGAAGGCAGGTAAGCGGGCGAGGTGAAGACTATCCACAAAATAAAAAAAGAAACGACAAAAAGAAGCGAGATAGCCTCTGAAATGAGTATGCGCTGAAAGGGTATGAGATGAAAGATGAAGATCAGGGATGCTGCTCGGCTTGTCGGATGCGCAGCGCGAAAAAGCGGTCCAATCAAAGAGTTGGAGCTGCACCATTGAAACAAAGGGAGAAAGAAAGCGAGCAAGGCGGGAGAGGAGAGGCCTTCTATCATTTCAAAGCCTTTTTTTTCTTTATCTGCTGTCGATTGAAGCCAGGACACTCTGAAGTTAAAGGGTTTGTTGCAAACTCCTTGACTCATTACCACTAGAAACAAACAAGAGTAGCCAAGGTCCAGGTTTTTTTTTCTCACTACTGATGTTAAATTGTTTATGTTGAGAGCCCAGCAGGCTTGTTTCAATACAAATCTCAATATATATTTTAATACTTTTATGTATATTTCTCTTAAAGGGGCATTGGGCTTTGTCGGCCTCTATTGGCAACATGTAGGAATTGCGACAACATCAATAGAACCCTTAAAATCCCCTTAAATTACAGTGGCCTGTAATTGACACAAGCTAAGAGTTAACTATACACACAATGACAGTGGGTGCTTGGTTTCGATCCATGATGGATCTTCGTCAGGTCAAATTAAAATTAGAACCACCTGTTCATTCGTCCTATATATAGGCTTCACTGTCACCTGGTATGTGATGTCACCACAAGTACATAGGACAGGTGAAACTCCACTTTTGGAGTGCAGTGATTAGGCATATATAGGTATATACATGGTAACCAGGATACTCTATAAATACATAGAGTATATAGTAATTAAATAGGCAAAATACACAGAGATCGCATGTACATTATTACCTATCTTTCCTTACCTTATTACCTAACTGTAAGTCACATTTTCACAACAGAGATGAGTAAGCTAGTATTTATGAATACACAGGATATGATGTTATTGTCCCTTGTGCCATAATCCAAGGTGAGCATTCATATACTGTAGAGGCCCAATTCAGAGTTTAGCAGAATGATATACTACCATACAAACGAGTACCATAGAATTAGAGCAGAGATCCAACAGAAATGTCTAGTGAGGAGGTAATATATCATGATGCAGAATACTGTATGCACATACACACACACACACACACACACACACACTTAAAATGGATGTGCTATTTCCAACACATCCATGTGACTGTTTTGGGACAACACACATCTGTGCTACTTTTCAATACGACATGTTTCATGAATATGTGTTGCCATTATTTTATGTGTCAAATAGTAACACAAATGCATGTCGTCCCAAACTAGACACGCGGATGTGTTGAAAATGACACATCCCGTGTTCGAGTGCCCACACACACATACACTGGGGAGCTTTCCCAATAGTGCAAAAAGTCTTTTGAAAAAGTACAAACTGGAGTATGTTTCGTTTTGTCTGTGATCAAATGACGTTGACAGAGTGGACCTCCTCTGCCGCCGCATCGTTCTCACACAGCCTCCCCGCCAGTCCCTGATTAGTGATTCCTTTTCAACAGAGCCTCTGGTGGTACGGTATACCTGGGCTACCTGGGATTTTGTGCAGCAGCCAAGAACAACGCGAGTAATACGGCGCCAGAATCCGGGCTGTACAAAAACTGAAGGGACCCGCTGAAGACAGGAATAATCACCCAAATGAATTCCTGGATTTCCGCGTAGACAACAGGCTTATATTTCGAGCTAGAAAACCCCCGCAGTGGCACTAGGACATAATAACAACCTGGATTTGTAGTGCTGTGTAGGTGTGCCTTAAAAAGATTGCACAGACCGGCGTCGCAATAATCGCCGTGTGCAGTCCTGTTCAAAATAGGGCGAAGGCTTATGAATCTCGCCCTAATATAGTCTTAAAAAACAAAACCTCAGTCTCCAGTGGCAAAACAGATGCAACATACTTTCAGCTGCAATGCCTCGTCCTTATTATACCATGATCTGTTTGTGATTAGGCCAAGTCTGTCATTAGGTATTCTGTCGCAACAGGCATCATGTTTATAAAGGGCTTGATGAAAAATGTAGCTCATCATACTAGATCAGACATAATGCATAAATACATATATATAAGGTCAAGCTCAAAATTCAAAGTGTGTATTTTCACATTCAGGGAAATTCTCAAGACAAATACATGTAATACAAAAAAAGGTGTACTTTATTATCCCATTTAGGGCAATTCTCAAGATATGAAATACAAAAATACACACATAAACGCCCTCCCTTACTCTATCCTCTACACCCCAATACACACCTCCCTTTACATCTGTCCCACATACAGTACACACACACACACATCTACACACACCTGAGCCTAAGAGCATTATAGTGCATTACGCAGAGTATAAAAAGCACAAGTTCTCCATGGATTGATGGCAATTAACTGTATAGACTGAGGCGGGTTTTTCCTCATGGAGACCTTGAGGCTTTGTTCATATCGCTGAGGCGGTTGCTAGGCGACTCAGACATCAACATGCCACTCATACCGCATCCCCTGCACCCGCGGGCCAGTGACCACTGATCCGTGGGACATACTGAAATGGTCCGGGTCAATATCTCCTAACGACACCGCTAATGCCGGATCGATGCGCGGTGGCATCCCCGGCATCCTTGATAGCCGGGACGCTAATCGATGGCGGGCCGATCGAGCCGAGTCGACTCACGCCGCTAATGCCAATCAATGGGGAAAGTCGGGGCGCTGGCCGCGTCGAGGTAATCACTCCTAGATATCTGGTAATGCGGGAATGATGGCGGTCATTAGCCGCGTCTGGTCAACGGCTGACGGATGCTCACCGCCGAGCCGCCGTGATTTAGGGCTAGCCCCGCCCTCGCCCCGCTTTAACGATTAGGTAAGCGATTCCGCCGCAGCGGGTAAAAGAACTGGGTTGTCCAAACGGATAAGATAACTCGGAGACGGCTGACAGCACATTCTTCATCCGGGCGCGTCCTGCCGCCGCCGCCGCTGTGTGCCTAACTTATTCAGATAGCGGCAACATCATTTAAGCGGGACGTTCGCTGTCAAGCCGCAAAACTGTGGAGAACTGATTTGCTTTAAATTCATGCTTCAGCATTCAACCGGGAAGGAGTGAGCTGACTACTGAGCTATATCTCTGTCTATCCTCTCAAATCCATTAAGGTGAAACTCCCTTACCTCCTACAGTATATTGGCATTCTGATGGGTTGCATCCTTTTTTTTTAGCACACCTCTATCCCGCCCATTTCTTTCTTTTTTTCCACCTTTATTCCCAAACAACTCATCGGAAAGTAAAACATCAATGTCTTGTTTTGGGGGGGGAGGGGGGGGGGGGGAGAGCGCTGGAGAGAGCTTTGAACCTTTAAAACCTTCCTGTGAATAACACCGAGATCAATCCGGCAAACACACACACAAATGCAAGCAATCACACACACTTAGGAACCCACACACACACACAAGCACACACACATTCACTCTCACACACACCCTTGGGATCCTCCAGCTTACGAGGATGCTAAAGCGGCTGAGAGATGCTCGCCACGCCAGGATAAAGCAAAATCATTACCGCACACGTTCAGCCCGAACACACACACACACACACACACACACACACACACACACACACACACACAGGGCAGGAGAAACGGCGAACACACACCCTCCATTTTGTGTCACCATTTTTCTTGTGAGACAGGAGGAAAGAAAGGAGAGAGGGGATGGAAGGGAGGGAGGGAGGGAGGGAGGGAGGGAGGACATGGAGTCACACACACTGAGGCCTATGGGAAATATGGTTCTGCTCCTGCAGGTTTTGATCATTACTTTTTTGCTCATACACACACACACACACACTCACTCTCACTCTAGAGTAGACTCTCGCGTACTGTCAGGGGAGCGAGGGAGTTCAAAAGTACAGGTCGTTATCACGTATGCACACATGCACACACACACACACACACACACACACACACACACACACACTCCCAATGTGATGTACCAATCATGGCAGACCCTTTTGGCACCTCTGCATGAGTGCCATCAAAACTTCAAATATTTACACATTTTCTCTCAAAGGAATTGTGGGTATGTTTCTGTTTAGCGGGCCAAGCTGATGCTCATCCATGTACAGTATAAATGTGTTTTACTTCATCCTTTACCACAGCAGCTGTGCGTTAACGCGCGCGCGCGTGTGTGTGTGTGGGGTCAAAAGCCGTGTCCCCAATTGGTAAAAAGCTGATTTTTGGGTCAGTGGTTAAGGTTAGGGTAAGGGTTAGGTTTAGGCAAGTAGTGGTTATGGTTATGGTTAGGGTAAGTCTCCACGAAATGAATGTAAGTCTATGTAAATACCCCAAAAGTGACTTAAGTAAGACTGTGTGTGTGTGTGTGTGTGTGTGTGTGTGTTGCGGATTCTAAATAGGGCATGTACACGGACACATATTTTCACACCCTTGCAGCCACATTATCACCTATGTCTCTGCGGCTTTGTAGCGCACCACAGCAGCTTGCATTATAGAAGCTTGAATGTTGATGTGTGTGTGTGTGTGTATGTGCATGTTTATTGCCAAGGCACTCATCCCTGCATCAGTTGGCCTCTGCACCAAGCACCAGCCAGCTGTCACTGTCAGCCTCCACACACACACACACACACACACACACACACATACACACACATATGCACACTGACCCTCTCACTCACCAGATGTGTATATTGCTGCTCTCAGGGGGCAAACCAGATGATATGCATGGACTGAGCTGTGGCATTCTGGGAGTAGGAGCCAAACATGGTTAGAAAAAAAACACCTTTTTTTTCCATACGACAATGTCACATACTGTATCTGCTTGTTCCAGCACTTCATTGAAGCTATAGCACGCATACTGTATATTGAGTAAAATATTCAAACCCAAGATGCCATTTTTTTATGGCTGCACTATTACATCAAATGGAAAAAATCTAGATGTCTTCTGCATCATTTTATACACATTTCCCTGTATTTCAGCATGACATATTTGGTGCCTTTGGAAACCCTAGTAGAATTTAAAATAAAGTTCTGTGGGTTTGAACAAAGCTTGGGACCGGGAGGGTTGAAGAGGTGAAGGGAAAGAGGGTTGTTTTTGTTTAAAAAGAAGCATAGAGAGGCCCATAACTGTCCTTTGTTTGACAGGGACATTGGTGACATGCTGTTCTTCCTTCCTGGTTTGTTCATGTTGTTGCATTCTAAAGGGGTGAACTGTCTGGTTTGCACTACAGCTGGCTTGAAAACCACCAGCTAATACAACGAATATGTGGGAAGTCGGAAAATACGTTCTGCTATATTCCTGCAATATGACCCATTTGTAAAATTCCCTGATATTCCCTGACTTCCCTGGAAAATGTATCAAATGCCCTTAACTTTCCCCGTCTGTCTGGAATGCACTTCTTGAAATTCCATGGTATTCCAGGAATTCCATGACCAGTGGGAACCCAGTCAGGATCGACACGAGTACGTTATTAAACAGACACGAGTACTGTTCCAAGTACCACTCAATTTACAGCCATTCATGCCGCCTCATATCGGCCAATTATAAAACAATTACAGGAGCAAGCGCATCTCTTGGGTTTATTCATTCATCTGATCAAATTAGAAAATAGGCTGCATCACATAGACTATAGGACATAACTTACCACACTTAGGTCTAATAAAATGCCTATAAACTTAAAGAGTAACTAAACACCAAACCCAAATCTGTGGTGAAGCCGGACATCTAATGGTGAACAGTAGGGTACTGAACTGGCCATCTGCTATTGGCTGATCTTTGGTACCACCTGTTGTACTCTGTAGAAGGTGACATCACCCGGCACCAAAGATCAGCCAATAACAGATGGCCAGTGTCACATATCAGGAGACGTTCTTCCTGCCGATGGAAAGGTTTTATATAGCGTTATAGGCATTTCAAGTAGTAAAAACTGTATGTTCTTGTGTTATTAGGACATGGGGAAAAAAATACCCTCACCCATATAAATGTCTAAATTACAACATGTTCCGTTCCTCCCTGACAAAAGGAAACCGATGACATCCCACACGAGGATTCAAAATCCCAAAAGTGGTAGAGAGAAAGGAGGCTGACTTTCTCTCTTGTTCCGCCGCTCCCTCCCCTCGACTCCGTGGGGTTGGTCTCCATTGTGGCGGCGCATGGATTAGTCTCTTAGCAGGGATTATAGAGTGGGCAGTAAAGATGATTAAAGACTCCTCCAATATTCTGCCTTTGGGGGACAAACAGCGCACGAGAGAGAGAGTAAGAGAGAGAGAGAACGTGTGAGATAGAGAGACAGAGATGAAAAAGCCGGGGATATACTTCAATGCCAACTCTTTGTTTTTTTTCCCCTTTTTTTTAGTGTTGACTGCCATTTGCTCCGAACATCAGGACCAAAAAAAATCAGAGGCACATTCTCATGAAAGTTTGTTCTCTGTCTGGGACCGCTTGGATTTCGATTCTTCTCTCTCGTTTTCCCGCCCTCTACCTCTCTCCTCTTCCATTCAGAGATGGAGGGGTGATAACCACAGTCCCGGGGAGTTGGGTGGCGTGGGGGTGTGTGTGTGTGTGTGTGTGTGTCTCTCTCTGCCAAAGAGTGTTTTTTTGCGATGCTATCTTGTTTCTCTGTAGTGCTGCAGTGACGGCTGCGGCGGTGGAATGCGGCTGTTGCATGCCCACACTGCAAAATACATTCTTTTCGTCTCAGCTTCACTCGTTAAACATCTTATTCTTCTTAAAACGAGTGCAATATTCTTCCAGCGGGGTGAGATAATTCCACTTGTCTCTTCACCTGTTTCAGTGTCTTGAAGCAAAGATGAATAATGCAAACTACTACCAAGAAAATGACTCTTATTCAAGGAAAGTCTTGCCAAAGTTGATTTGTATTGGGAACAAGTGAAATTACCTCACCTTATTGGCAGTTTGTTTCCACTTGTTTCTTCAGAAAAATACCATTTAAAGACTAAACGCTTGATGAAATGACTTGCTGTGGGTATTTTGTTGCAGAGTGTGAGGTCATTCCAGGACAGAGTTTGCAATGCTGTGTAACAGTTGCCATTGCAGGAAGCATGCTAAATTGGGTAGAAGAGGATTATGCTAAGCCTGGCCAGAGAAGAAAAATGATATCATCACACATTTGTCTAGTCTAGTGAAATTCCCTCACAACATGCAAACCACCATAAATGCCTCCTACAGTGTAAATGCATGGCTCACACTCCTGGAGATACTATAGAGAGGAGGGACATCCACTACACAACGCTAGCGCACACTCCCGGTTAAGGTGAATTTAACGGTTTCAATAAATCATTTGTTAATTTCAGATGTGTGTTTTTGAACGAGCGAAGAGCCAAGAGAGCAACAAAGCGAGAGCGAGCGCAAAGTGAATGAAGCCTCATCTGTATGCCGCGCTCACAGTCCTCCACAAGATTGATTTTAGCAAGGGGAGATATGGCCTCTTGCTCCCTCTCTCTCTCTCTCTCTCTCTCTCTCTCTCTCTTTCTCTCTCTCTCTGTCTCTCTCATGCAGAATGGTAATAATCCCAGTGATGTTTTCTTCTATGCGGGATGCTCTGTAGGTCCCCGGGCCGCCGGATGTGTGATTCACTTGGAGTCCGACCGCACCTCATTCATAGATTGGATTCTTGGAGATAAAAAAAAAAAAAAGAAAAAAAAAAAGTGACCCATAAATAAATAATCAGACCGACTAAAATCGTCAACGCCAAATGTGATTTCCTTCACCCTGCGAAATCTGCCTCCCGTCTCCCATATGTCTCAGGCTGCATCACAGATATGAGGGTGACTGGGTGACAGTTGTAATGTACGCGAGTGAGACTGACACAAGACGAGATACAAGGTGGGAATCAGTTCTGAGCAGATTTTTTTTTTTTCTGGCTCTCAACCATTTAATTCTTGGTTCCAATGAAGAAAAATTGCCCGCTTAGATCAAAAACCGGCCTTGTTGACGATGGCTTTAAATTGAACGGGCCATTAAAACGTTGGCAGCCAACGGAGTTGCCTCCATCTCCTTCTGACTAACGTGAACCTGGTTGTCACGGTGATAAGACCGCCGCTGCTTCCAGGCCGGGGTGATGAATGTTTCGCTATGCAGGAGAAAAGGGAGAATAAGCATTCTATTCTCTCTGGTCTGGTGTGAGGGAGAAGGTTTTTTCCTGTCCGCCGCCACTGTGTTCACCTGTTAGTGACCTTGCTCGCTAACAGAGAGGGATGTAATTAATTGGGGAGGCTTTGCTTCAGTGTCTCATTATTTTGGTTGTTAAAAAAAAAAAAAAGTGAAGGAATAGCTTTCGGGAGATTGGCCCGTTGGTCAGCTTCCTTGGTTCCTTGTGGTTTTCATTATACGGCCTGTAGATTCAGAAACATCATTTATTCAATACAGCCGATGGTTTATTTTTGGAACTATTTCAGGTGATTCATCTGCTGTGCAGTGATTTGTAGCTGTACACAGTCTCCCATTGTCCACCACCTTCACTTCCTATGGAAACAGGCAAAGTAGTCCCTGCTACTTCAAAACAGTAACTTAAAATATTTTGTGTAAATCTGACCAAACTTCTACATAAAACTGCCCAAATTGGCCGCATATAATTTAAGATTACTCACCATTTAGCTTTAGAGCTGCTACAAGTTCTCATTTTCTCACTTTTGAGATAATGCTAGCGGTACATAGTGTATGCTAAAGTGTTAGCATGAAGCTCACTATTACTCAACATAGTGTATGCTAAAGTGTTAGCATGAAGCCTATCCCTCAACATAGCGTATGCTAAAGTGTTAGCATGGAGCCTATCCCTCAACATTGTGTATGCTAAAGTGTTAGCATGGAGCCTATCCCTCAACATTGTGTATGCTAAAGTATTAGCATCTAGCGCCGGAGCCAACCTAGGACAGAAGGATGATTTTGGTATCTATGTTCTCATCACTTAACAAGCAAGTTTACCAACAGGCCAAACTCCATAAGCAAAATAATGAGACACTGAAGTAAAGCCTCCCCAATTACAGTAATTACATCCCTCTCTGTTAGCGAGCAAGGTCACTAAGAGGTAACAAGTTAAACAACGGGGCAATCTTCCAAAATACTAGATGTATTCCTAATGTTGTCTCTCTCCCTTTTGTCTCTATCGCACACACATGCAAATTATTCTTGCTTTCTCTGACTGCTCTAAATTATGGGTGTATATGTATAAGTAAGTGCTACCATTCTATTTGTTTCCACCTTTTTTACCCTGTCTCTCTCTCTCTGTCTCTCTCTCCTTCATTCCAACAGGCTTTTAGTCTCTCAGTCACTCTCCTCCCTCCCTCCCTCCCTCACTGTGGTGACATTAAACCACATTGTTAACATTCAGCACCGCTGCATGATTTTGATAACAACTAATTCATCTCATAATCCACTGAGTCAGCTAATTTGGGATAATTAGGCAGTTGGATGCTGTGGCGGGTAATTGGCCTTGGCAAAAGGTTTCAGCCAGGATTTACATTGATTGGCTACAAGTTCACTGGTGACAGTGTGTTATCCCACTGGTACGACGACGACCAGAGAGTCTTGTGTTGTTTTGTTATTCTCCGATCATAATCGCAGGCCTTCCCTCGGTTCAAGGTCAGTCTTTCCTTTGATGGCTGGTTAAAAGACTGGAACTGTCCCTATATATGTTTATGTATGTGTGTGTGTGTGTGTGTGTGTGTGTGTGTGTGTGTGTGTTGTATGCGTGTGTGCACATGCCATACTTGCAAGTGACTGCATTCTCCTGTGTCCTCAGAAAGAAAATAATTTGAATTCGAATTATGTGCATTGAATTTGTGTGTAGTTCTTGAAACTGAAGGATTGGTGTCTGATTTTTTTTTTCAAATGGAAAATTTGATTTATTTTGTATTTATTTATGTACAAATATGAAAAATGGACAAATTACAATTTCAAATTAAACTGTCCAAAAGCTTTCACATTTTATATTCAACTCAAGAGCGCTTGCAAATTTGCAAATAGTTATCATCCATTTGTGAAATCATTTTTTTATTATACTGAAACTGAATATTGAGCTCAGTAAAGTAAAAAATCATGGAATTCAAAGTTATGAATCACACCAGAATTCAGTGCACATAATTCAAACTTAGTGGTCTCGCGGCACAAGTTTCAGCCCATAACATGCATCACTCCACAGTGCCACGGTCACTGCAAGTGGTCCCCGCTCTATAAAATAACTCTTTCCTCACAAAGTGGAATGGGCCCACCGCTGACAGCCACCGCGAAACGATATGAGCGATATGAAGGGGGAGCATATGGGCCACGCGATGACGCAGCATGACACGTGCTGTGACACCCGCTCTCCTCAAGGCTGACGTCTCGCTAAGCCAATTTTTCACACATACACTATTCTTTACGGTGGATATAATCCCATCTCTCCTGGCTACTTTGAGAGTGCTGCAATCTGGATGGGGCAAAGACACACACAGAGCTGGGAAAAAAAACTTTAGTGGTAGTATTATGAACAGTGCTGGTACACATTACAGTAATATTACTTTTCTCTGTGATGAGTAGTAGGAGTACGAATTACTATATTTTCAGCAATTATTACAGCTGCCAATCCAAAAATAAATTGCTACTTTTGTCATCACCCTGTGTAAATATCAGATTGAAGCTGAATTATCCAAAAAATGAGATGCCACTCCATTCCCCCGGATTTGTTTTCATCATAATTAGCCGTCATCCTCTCACACCGAGCTAGCCTTGATCAGACATGGCAGGAAAGTTGACTTTCTCTGGGCGGAAGTATTCCCACCACTTTGATTTTATCCACTAAAAGGATGACAAGAACATTGGACATCAACTCTGTTTGGTTTCCTGATCATTCACAGGAGAGGAGGCTGACTTATCTTGATTTTTAGAAGGGAAGAGAGGAGGCAATTGGCAATTTCGGAGAATTAATATAACGAGAAGTGTAACGAATTGTTGCTCCCAGGGAGTAATAAGCAAGGTAATAGCTTTACTATTGAAATGAATGAGTAATATATCAATTTTTTGAGTAACTAGTCTATTTATACAGCCCTTTATCACAGTCAAGTCTCAAAGGGCTTTACATACCATCATGTACCATACTCATACATACATATACACATCATACACACATCATCCTATACTAGGTCATATACATACTTCATATACATTGTTTACTACACCAGTGATTCTCAACCTTTTTCATATCAAGAACCCCTAATTTAGTTTGTCTCTTGAACCAAAATCTGAGAATATTTTTATTGTTCGATATGATTTTGTCCAGAATTCCATGACTATCTGTATTGTAGGTATAGAGATAACAGTGAAACTATGATCAAAACAGTCATTCTTCTACATTCTCTAATTCTTCTAACTTCTTGTAAATGAAATAATGGTGAAGTTTAACACTTCATCAGTTTGCTGGGGACCCCCTGGAACCCTCTCGAGGACCCCTGGTGGTCCCCGGACCCCACACTGAGGACCACTATACTACACCATATACATACTTCACATCATATACTACCTCATATACATCATATACCATACTACACAGAAACACGCTCATGCCTATGGGCAATTTAGAGTCTTCAATTCACCTGACCTGCATGTCTTTGGACAGCAACAACGCTCATCTGCCAATCAACCGTAAGCTGTAAGCACACACAAAGATCAAAAGCGAGGTAAGAGGAGTCACGCGTTTGACCTCCCGCTAAGACTAAAATGCCACCGGGGGAACATTTGGTTCCACGACCCGGGGCCACGGAGCGTGTCGTGCCACAACGCAACATGTTCCTATATCACAATATGCCTTTCAGGAAGCTCATCCAGGCCTCACACACACACACACACACACACACACACACACACGCCATTACACTCTGTATTGTCCTCTGTGTCCCTGCCTCATTACTCCTCATCTATTTTTAAAAGGGAATATGCCTTATTACAATTAGTGTGTTTAGAGGCCAATCTGTCACGCTCATTACGGTGAACTGCCTCTCTCCGTTTTTTTTTTTTTTTTGCTCTCTGTTTTATCTCTTGCCTCTCTCTCTATCGCTCTCTCTCTCTCTCTCTGTCTTTCCACCTCCACAGTGTTTTAGTGACTAATTCTGGCACTTTGGGATCTGGGGACCGAGAAAGGAGTCGAGGGCGGGGGGGTGAGAGGGGGCGCAAGACATTTCGGATATATATTTGGACTAAGTGACAGAGAAAGGGAAAGCGACACGTTGAAATATTGAGAGACAAAAGACACTTAGAGGGTGTCGGACTCGGAAGCGGGGGGAGAGGAAAACGCGAGGCCCGACAGAAAGGTACAGAACCACAAGAGAGGGATCTAATTTGTCGTCTAATTTTTTATGATTCAAAACGATCGGGGAAGGAATTTCGGGACGATCCAAACTGCCGCCGCTAATGACGGCGAGAGACGGGCGCTTCCTCTCGGAGGCCGGGAGCGGGAATTAGTCTCCGTCTTCAGATGGGCCCGTGGAGGACCGTTGTTTACCAAGTCAGCCATTTCTCCTCTAATTGTCCATGATCTGGTTTCAACCTGAAACGCATTACAGTCTCTGAGCCTCTGAGGACTTCCCTCCCACCCCTTTCTCTCTCTCTCTCTCTCCCTCTGTCTCCCTCTCTCTCTCTGTCTCTCTCTCTCTCTGTCTCCCTCTCTCTCTCTCTCTCTCTCTCTCTCTCTCTCTCTCTCTCTGTCTAACTCCGGCATGGCTGCACGCGAAAAGGCATAGAAAAGGCACTTGGGAGGGGAACTTTTTAGCCACTTTAAATCTGCCAGGTGAACTTTGCAGCCCTTTCCCACGCCAACCTGGCTGGAGGTGTGCAGATGGTGAGGAGCAAGAGGGAGGAGGGGTGTCTGCCTGGGAGAAATGCATACACACACACACACACACACACACACACACACACATAAAGGCGAAAACACACACTCCCGCACTCTCCACACTGCTACAGTCTCGTTTGGACAAACTGGAAAAAGCAAAAACCCGACGCACGGATCTCTAACTTCATTACGTCGGCCGTGTTGTTTTGCGCCGAATGCTTCTTCCCCCTCACCGCGAACGCCCCCTAATTGATCATAAAATCTTAATTAGCTCCGTGTCCCTCTGTCCGTCCGGCGGCCTGCGCGAGTGTTTCTCGATCACTTATTTATTACGTCCTTAATTGCAATTTCACAGTGAGTGCTCATGACATTTTAGGGACCTTGCAGCAGTGGACAAAAGGCTGATTGAAGGAGAGGAGTGACGGAGATTCCACTGCGGTAACGGCCGAGCACGGCGCGCACACACACACAAACACACACACACACACACCAAACAGACAGGGAACGGCGCGTTACTGCGGACTGCAGCAGCAATAACGCCAGCGTCCCGCCATGCCCGTTCTGCAGGAGACCGTGAGAGCATATGGCATCGGAAACATCGCACATTTGCCTGATGTTTCCCGCTGCACAAACACCATTATAATCACCTATAAACCGACCCTCTCTCGCAAGTTCAGAAGCACTCAGCGGTGGCGAATGGCTTCCAATAAGTACGGCTGAGTGACCCGACTAAACAGGTGCCGGGCAAAATCTACGGAGACGCTACGCACACTCATCAAGAGAGTGGGTAAGTGTTTGCGGAAATGTCTGTGAAACGCAACAATTTGTAATATTCCGCGGTCCTGAATGTGGCCTGCCTGTTGTCTCCATATCTGATACATAATTATAGCTAAAGAATGAGCCGGGGGGGGATTATGGGAGGATTTGGAGAGCGATCTCTCATCCTCTTCTCTCTCCTCCCCGCTTTGGCTCCAAAAGTTTCAGCTGCTTATCTAATCCCTCAAGGAGACAGAGGGAGAGAGAGAGAGAGAGAGGCAGAAACAGAGACTGATAGAGAGGGAGAGAGAGGGAGAGAGAGAGATAGGCGATGAATGCGCGTATACAAAACCGTGCGCAAACACAACTGCATCCAATTACATGCACACATCTCTCTCGCTCTCACACTCTCTCCATCTCTCTCTCTCTCTCTCTCCCTCTCTATCTCTGTCTGTTTGGCTTGCTCCCTGTAGCTCTGCCTCTTACATAAGCAGATGATGAATGTAGCTCCGTGTTAACACCAGAAAGGCCAATAGATTTGGGGGTCTAAGAGAGGGCAAACAAGCCGTGGGTTGAAGGAGTGCAGAAATAATTATAACGTGCGGTTTTTGAAAATCTATCAGCGGTGGTTTGTAGAAAAAGTGGGTGTAGGGGGACATTTTTAAGGCTGAGATATTAGCAGTCGACGGACGGCGCTCGGCCTTTCTGATGTTCATGATCAAACACAGAGAGCAAAGTTGAGCCAAAAGCAAACTCCCGTATCCACTGTATTGGCGATTTGCGTGATAAATTGAACTAAATTAATCGTAAAGCCCTTGCCAGAGTGCTAAAAGTCCTTGTGTATCATCTGACCTATTTCACAGGGGCAAGGGAGGATCTTGTTCCAGTTTTCTGTAGCTTGTCTGTGACTTTCTTCCAATGGGACAGACCCGAAAATTCACGGAATCCACTGTTGACGATGCCAGGAACTAGCAAAATGATTTCTAAATCTACTCCACTAATCTACTACTGTATATTAAAACAAAGGGAGCGGGGTGTGATTTCCTCTGGATTTCCTCTATATAGGCAAGTAATGCTCAATCAACAATCGCTTACTACACCTCTGATATACTGTGTGTAGACAGGGAAACTGAACACACAGATGTAGACCCACTGTGAATTTTCTCTTGAGCCTCACAGCTCAGTTCATCGTCGCTCGAGGAAAATCCACGTTTTCCTTTCTGCTCATCTTGATATGCGTAAAAGTCGTCATCGCATCCACATGGGGGCAATGAAAACTGTCACATACCGTCGTCTGAAGTACCTTCATAATGGTGATGTATGCAGAGAAATCCGCAGACGGGGCTGACATTGAGATGTGTTTTGGGTTTTTTTTTTTTTTTTTCATTCTTTACGTTGTGTGTTGTCACGTTTTTTTGTTGTTGTTTTTTAAATCCTCCCTCAGGCAATCGTGTTAATCTGATCTTTTCAAGGGCATTACAATATCCCAAATGCCTCCCCACACGATTAGGTTTCACTGGCGCTGAAGCTGCTCCCTGTCGTTCTATTACAGAAAGCATGGTGTCTGCCAGAAAGAATGACATGGAGAGAGAGAGAGAGATACAGAAGAGAGAGGTGGGGACTCGATGTGATCACCATATCTGTTCTGGGACATGAGGAGTGGATGAGGTTTTGGAGATTGATTTGGTTGTCCGTGCCGCACGCGTCTCGCGGGGCGACGTGCGAATAACCCGACGGGTCATTTAGCGCGCAAATTGATACACGGAGACATTACTAATAGCCGCCTCCCATGTCTGCCGCATTAGCCCGCGTGTTTGACAGCTTTACCTGTGGGAAAGCCAATGATGTGCGCGCATCTAGTTCATTTCCCGGGCCCCCGTGAAATGCCACCCCGCTATCGCGTGACGACGTGGCGCCGTAATGTGATTTTGACCTCGAAAATGAGAAACGGTCTCGGGCAAATACGGAGGATATTGTTTTTTTGACTTGTGTCTCGTGTGTCCCCCTCCCCCCCCCCCAGCTGTTTCTGACAATTCGCAATAAAAACCCACTGGGAAGACACGAGATTCATGCGATTGCGGCGACCCAGCGGCTAACCTCTGACAAGTGGATGTAGGAAGTACGCTGATGGAATAACACTGTGATCTCAGGTCAGGTTTTCTTTAAGAGGATGATAAGATAAGATTAAACTTTATTGATCCTGGCAGGGGAAATTAGGTCATTGCAGAAAAAGTAAGAGGATGCAGCAGGGAATAAAGAAATATAAGCACAAAATAGAGAATAAAACAAGCAATAAAAACAGTAAAAATAATGAAAACGATGAAAAAATAATTGAATATAAGCAATTGTGGGGTTATATACTCATGCTGCTGACAATTTCAACACGTTAGAAAGAGTATGGATTACTGTATGAGTTTACTTTTGTTGTCCCTTACTGACTGCTAGTAAAATCTTTAAGTAAAAAGCTTCTTACTTAGTCTCTGTGGTGAGAGCAGCGTTGCACGTCAGCAACATCAGTCAAGCCCTCAGCGTGGGCCACAGCCATGAAGAGATGAGTTAGTGGAGGACAAGGAGGTGGAGTGGAGGAGGAAGAGGAAGGGGAAAAGGAAGAGGAGGGGACAGCTGGCGTAGCGCGGATGAGACATCTGCACGGCAGGGGAAATGACAGAGCAAAGCTGATGTGACGGAGGACGGCACAGCTGTGGGAGATAGGAGAGGGAGAGAGAGAGAGAGAGAGAGAGAGAACAAGGAGGATGAGGGGGGGAGACGGGGTGCTGCTGTACTGACTGGTGCCCTAGTCTGTCAAAGATGGATGTAGCGCACAGACATAAACAAAGACTTAGTCATGGATCCGTTCACAGGAGCTTGCCTGTCAATGGTAGCAGGAGTACAACTGGCAGAAATCAGCTGGATAAAATGTAGAACCCTAAAATGGTAAATTTAGCGGATTTTCATGCTGTTACTTGAATTGAAGGATGTCACGATCCTCGGAATGACTCTGGAGCTTATGAAAGCCCTTCAAAACCTTTTGTATCTTTTCAAAAATGCATGGTTGTCGATCTACCACTGGGTCTGCTTGTCTTAATTCATGAATACTTAAAGCGGTAATCCTCGAGTTCCTGTTTTGTTTTGGTGAGATCACCTGTCAATCAAACAGTGTGTCCAGTACTGTGACGTCTTTTTCCTTGGATTTTCTGTTGATGATTTTCTGTTTTCTGTAGGTGGCTACAGCTCTTTTCTTTGTCTGTTCAGCCATGGAGGCTATCACTGCTCATGCTAACTACCCAGTTCTTCTTCTGTCTATTCCAAACAAACCTGCTGCTTCCATGAACATAAAACGCATCACTTCCTGTGCACCAAAGGTTTTTTCCCAGAAAAGACCTACCAGACCCCAGGTGTTCAGAACAGCAAATGGAAAAGCTTTCATGAACTGGGTATCGCAAAATGGACATTTATATGAAAATGTCACAGGTTATTACTTTAACACTTTTGGAGATACAGGGTTTAGCGTGCATGTCTGTTCACATATATAATAGAGTACAGGCATATACTGTACATTCACAGTGAGATTCCATAATCTCTAATCCTTTGTACATCATGACCTTTGGCATAGGTTTATATGCTCCATCCTAATCTCTCATGTATTCAACCATTGGAGGTTACGTGGAGGGCGAGTCTGCTAGACTGAACATCTGATAACAGTTGACCTGTGACTGTATACAGTCCAACAGGATTATCCATTTTAAGGGCTGTAGCAATAGCTTGTGGATTTGCCTTGCTGAGTCTAGAGTCTTGACTGAGGGTGGACAAGTGGTTCAAGAGTCCGTCCTGGAATCCGTCCTCGATCCCTGGAACTCATGTACAAAGCGTCCGTGAACTCCTGTCCTTGAGCAAAACGCTGAACCCCTACCTGCTCTTAAGTCTCTGTACTGTTTACAGCAATGTCTTATTAGCACTGCATCCCTCTGCTTTGTGATCAGTCAATAGTTGAGGGTGAAAGAAGTCGCTGACAGACAGGAGGAGGGAGGGCGACAGTCATGAACTGGGACATTTGGCTAAATAAATGTCCCATCAGTGAGTACAGGAAGATGCCAGCCTGTGGTGAGTGCAGGGGCGTAAAGAGGGAATCCAGTCTGGGCTTCAGTCCAGTTCAGTCCACTCCAGTTCAAGGTTCATCAGACAGGTCTTAGCGTACAACATCCATGGCATGGGAACAGAAGGGAGAAGAGGAGGGAAGAGGAACAGAAGGAGTTCTAGATGAAAAGTAGCGATGGTACCTTTGAAGCAGAGGGGAGTCACGTTGAGAACTTCACTAATATCTGCAAGACTTGATCCATGTCTTATAAATCCACATTGTATACTCTCTATATAAAATGTAAGTCAGGATTCTGCTCACCATACACGGCATTTCATAAAGCCGCAGCTCTTGTACAACAGGACCACAATAGCATTGTCATTAATCTCTCCCTTAATTACCAGAAGCACACAACTGAGGCTTTCCTGATTAATCTGTAAAGACTTTCATTTGTTACACCGCTCTCCTCCCTTTCCCATGCTCCCTCCTTCAGGTCTATCTCTCTCTCTGTTCATCGGGAGCGACGGGGCAGTGGTTTTATTTGCGCCAGTCGAGCAGAAGACAGAAGCCATTTTGCCCAGCGGAGCAGATCTTAGGGCGTAATTACGCTGGCTGATTGGTAAATTAGATTAGAGTATGGAGGTGCATGCTGTGTAGGGGATGGAATGAAACACTTTGCGACTATCTCTATGGACCGGACTAGAGCAGAGCTTCCCACTGCATGAGGAGTGTTACAAAACGCCCACTGCATTGCAAGCATACCTCTCTATCTATGACGAATGCTTGGACACCCATGCATTCACACATACTTGCACAGTTTATCCATTTGCACAGGTGTCAAATGGGCATGGCAAGGTGTGGGCACTCACCATATTTCATACCGTGATTCAATAATTCAATTCAGAACCAATATTGCCGTTTCAGTACACCGCAAAGCAATTAATCCATTACTTTAGAAGTACATCATAGAGACAGAAAAGTAAAAGAAAATGCGGTGAATACAAGACTTGAAGTTGTGCAAATTGAAGAAATCAAACTACAGAACTTTGGTTTGAATCAGGAATAAATTAAATGAATCAGCAATTATTTCTGAGTTTGTAGCCTGCTGAGACAACCTTTCCAGCAGCACACACAGTCCTTTTTATCTTCACCAAGCACTACTGGAAGTTTCATCACATTGGAGAGAAGAGGTTTTTTTTTATCATTATAATGGAGAGCAAAGATCAAGCAAAAATCCAAGAAACCTATTTGGCAGCCGGATCTATAAAAATTCACATCAGGGGGGGCGTTCAGGACCAATGTTCCTTCTAAGCTGACCTCCAGTCTAATCATTTATCACACTGACCAAATAATTATATCTTGTCAGTCATCAGTCATCGCTCCACTTCATCCCCAGAGGTTTCGGTGGCAAATGATATTTGACGCAGGGACTTTGCCACTTTACCTTAGAGTTTAGTGAATCGCCACCTCCGCCCTGTTGCCTTTTTCCAGTCCTCTGTGCCTGTATAACCTTAGAACAATACACATTCACTCTCATTGACATGCCTGACCACCCACCAAAGCAACAGCCCCTTTCTGCTCCTCCTAGCTGACCCATTGTTGATGGGAAAAGCTCCTTGGGGGGGACATGTTGGCATTTATCTCCCCGCTGAGCCGCTCCATCTGCCCAGATCCTCCCAGCTCTTCCAATCACTCTCCACGATCCAAGGAGGAGGAGAGGGTGGAGGGGAGGAGGGGGGCGGGGGGGAGTGGGGGGGGGGAGAAATGGCAAGGAACGCAAGAACGAGAGGAAGAAAGATGGGTTCGGAGGGGCTGCTGAGGGAGATGCGCTGTAGATCAAGGGGGATTTTCCGCTTGTCAAGCTCCCTTCGTCTTTTGGAGAGGCAAGGAGGGAGCGGGTGCAGCTGTTGCTACGCTACGCACCTGGGTACTTCAAAAAGACGCCCAGATGTTCGACACCGTGGCGTGCGCGCACATTACCCTCCCCGCCAAACCCCACCCGGCCCCTTTACATACGCACACACTCACACACGCGGAGTGACGGGTGTTGGGAACATTATCCACTTGACTTGAAACCCCCATTGCGCTTGACACGTCCCACCCATCCTTGTCTGCTCCCATTTTCCACTGGCAGCAGCAGCTGTTGCGAGATCACACATAATCTGCTCCTTCTCCTCCTTGTTGTCTTGTAAAAAAAAACCCAAAAAACCAAGAAATGCTCTAATTTTTTGTCAAACTGCGCCAGAGCCTCTTTCGCAATTGTCTAACTATCTTTGTAAAACCAGTGGCATTGAGCGGCACCGCAGAGACAATGGCAGCACACTGCTCTGTGGGTGGCCGTAATTTGCTGTTTAACAGGCATCCAGATGGCTCAGTTGATTGGACTATAATGCTGGTATCATCAACATGGTGGGGCTTTACACGTGCACTTTTTAACAATTTGCATGTGCTCCTTTTTAGGGCTGTGTAATCAGAAAAAAACTTCCACAGATCCCCAGCAGAAATAGTCCTATGGATTGCTGTATAAAGTCACTGTATGAAATGATTATACTGCTTTTCCTATACCAGCGCTACGACGTCATCGCCCTTGAGATTTCTCAGTCTCTTATGTAAAACACTTGTTGCTTCCTCCTTCAGCTGGTGCAGATGCATTGGATCTGCCCTTCCGCTTCAAGCCACTAGGGGGAGTGTTGAGACTGGGAAAAAAAAGCCAGACGACATACACCAGCAAGCCGTGGATGCAAGCAGGCATGGAAGCACGCTGGCACCCCCCCACACACACACACACACTCACACACACACACACACACACACACACAGAGCACAGAGTCCCACACCCCTTTGGCAGTGAGCAGTGAGGCTGATGCAAAGGTGAGCGCCGCGATAGGGGCCCGAGTTATTTTTTCAGTCGAGCCAGGTTCAATTTCAACGCTTTGATCTGTGAAATAATGGCGGCAGACTGCAACATTGTCATTTCCCGCAGGATCAAGTGAAGGAATTGAGAGAGACGAGCTAATTCTACCATGCTGAGAGCAAACAGACAGACACAGGGGCGAGAAAGGTTGCATGGGGAGGGAGGGAGGGAAGGAAGAGGAGATATAGGAACGGTGCAGACTGCGCCACATAGAGAGAGAGAAGAGAGAGGAATAATGAGGAGAATAGTGGGGAAGCTAAAGGAGAAGATATATGGAGAGGGGAAGAGGATATGAGGAAGATGGCGGGGGCAACAGCCAAAAAGGCAGCGGGGGACAAATATAGGAGAGATGACAGAGGGGGAGAGGACAGGATGGGATGATAGAGAGAGCCTGGAGGAGAATGAGGGAGGAGGTGTGGGAGGAGGTTGGAGGCAGTAAAGTGGTTATGGCGCTCGTCTTTCCTGTGGCAGTCACCTGGTGAGATGAGGGCAGACACCTCTATTCCAGCACAGGGCACACCGGTGGCACCCGGGGGCCCGGGGTCTGCTGAATATTACATGAGCCTGTCCCGTCTGCACGCATACACACACCAGCGAATGAACACACACACACGCACGGAGGCACATACACGAATGAGTAAACCTGGAGCACATGTGCAAAAGTACATTCATGCGTGCGCTCATTCACTCGCAGACTGGGTTTGAATGGGAGCGGCAGCGATGGAAATGAGGCCAGTGGATCAAACGAGAGTCAACTCCCCAAGAAAGACGAAGAAGAGAGGGATCAGACTCGCGGAGGAAGGAGAGTGCTTGAAAGTGTCAGGTTGGATCTCGACCGGATCGATGCGCTTTCCTCCTCGCCGACTCCATTGAATATTCATTTATAATACATGGTCGTCAATGTATGTGACCGATGTGGCTGACATATTAGGCGTTGATACTGGGAAACGTGTTGCAGTTTCTTTAAAGTGGTAATTCACGAGATCTACGTATTGATTATTAAAAAAATGTGTATTATTTAAAACCCTTTAACTCCAATTTGGCTGATTTTCATGCTTTTACTTGAATTGAAGGATGACACATTCCTCTGTAAGACCCTTGGGCTTATGAACCCTTTCAAAAATCTATTATAATTTAAAAAATGCACAGTTGTCAAATCTAACGCAAAGTCTGCCTGTCTTAATACTTAAAGTGGTAAGCTATTTAATATAGCCGACATCTTTGGTGCTCAGCGCTCATCGCTGTGGTGTTTCTGTACTGCACTTCCCAGAGACCACCTGTCAATCAAACAGTGTGGGCGGAGCTTGGATTTTCTGTTGATGCAGTTTCTCTTTTCTTTGTCTGTTCAGCCATGGTGGCTATCGCTGCTCATGCTAACTACCCAGTTCTTCTTCTATCTATTCCAAACAAACCGGAAACGTAAAACGCATCACTTCCTGTGTGCCAGAGGAAGACCTACCAGACACCAGGTGTTTAGAACAGCAAATATAAAAGCTTTCATGAACTGGCTATACGTTGAATCAGTATTGTGTTACATTAATCGGCCATAGAGAGTAGCAAAACAACATTTACTTATATGAAAATGTCTTCAATGTCTTACTGCTTTAAATTTGGATTACTTTCACATCAAACATTCTCTTTGTATCAATATTACAGCAGCCTGACAACATGTAACCTCCACCTATCCGTTTCCCACAAGAGACTGATCCTCGGTCTTATTCCACGTAGTTCCCTTCCAACTCAGTGGGGACAGGCCAGTGTAATTCAAAGCCCTGATAGAGATAAGAGAAGGGCTGTCTGCCATTCTCTTTGTTCAGGGGGGAGACACCGGCTTTGTGGATTAAAACCTGTCGACGGTAGCGGGATGTCGGCCCATGGACAGCTTTGATGGTGTCTCCCCTCCCGCTATTGATTTCCTCCCTGCTGGCCATCACTCAGCCCGGCTGTAAGTGAGTTGTGAAGCTCTTTGCGTCTCGCCCCTCTTGTTGATCTCCGGTCATCCGAGAGCACTTGTGTGTGTATAGTGTTACAAAGGACATTATGAGTGCGCGACTGCCCGCTTGCGTGTAAGTGTGTGTGCGTGTTTGTTTGGCGGAAAGACAAAAAAAGTCGAAAGTGGGGTTTGACCGATGGGTTTGGAAGGCCGATACTGATATTGTTGGATTGAAGCGGCCAATAGATTATGTTTTGTGCTGATATTCAATGTCTTTAAATTTGACCATTAAATTTTCATACCAAAAATAAAAAAAGTACAAATATTCAGTGTTTCCCTAGAAGTTTATTCTTCTCAGGCTGGAAAAGCCTCTGAAACAGCATTTGGACCATCATGGGACACTAAAACTCTCCATTGAAATAAAGTTACGGGTTACGCTTCCCAGAGACAACCAGTGCGGTACTGATCAATTCTACAATAAATATGAAACCAATCAAACTGTATCATAGCCATCATATTAGAGGTGGACCACACTGACTGGACCATATCTGATTTTAATAAAAGGCCATTATCGGCCCCATATATCAGTCCAGCCCTAGGGAAAAGCAAAATGCTCCATGCCAAACTAAAACCACTGAGTTAACACCTGATGTGCTAAGAAATATCTGCATATCAGTCACAAACAAGGCTGCTTATTAAGGCTGGCTGGAGGTAGTGGCACTCTGACAATTCAGAGTGAGAGTGACAGATTTTGATTCGGATGATCGTTGCTCATCATATATTAAGCCAATCAACCGTCTCCACTAAATCACTTTGGATTTTATTCACCTCTCTAGAAAGGCCAGATTGCCAGATTGTGCATTGTGAGGAACAGTGAATAACTGTGAACTTCAGAAAGTTACTTTTTTAACAAATAACAAAGCTGGCTACTAGTATTCTATCCATTTCTCTCTAAAAGTAACTGACTTATCCTGATTTTTGAAGGTAAGAGAGGATGCAATCGCCAGTTTTGGGGATGTAACAGAAAACCGATATAATGAGTAACCAATTACTGCTCCAAGCAAGTAATAAGTAATGGAATTACTTTGAAATGAGTAATAAATGATAACGAGCACAGTCACTTTTTGAATAGCAAGCCCAACAGTGATGGCAGAGTAGTGTGTGTGCGTGTGTGTGCATGTGTGGGCGTGTTATGGTGAGAGAGTGCCTACGCTACAGACAACGTGAGAGAGTGGGAGATGTCCTGAGGGAGGCGCAGGCAGACAGAGGCCACACAATTCACTCATAATGCCATTACAAGGAAACTCACAACTTTTAATGGCTTTTGCACTCTGCGAAAAGGGGATGGAGAGGCGTCTGGTGTTTTAAAATGACTGTTCTGGGGGATTAACGCTATCAGGACTCCAAAAGCAATTTTGTCTGAAAACATGTCTTTTTTCCAGGAAGGTGAAAACACACGCATTAAAAGAGGCCTTCTCTACATAGTGGTGATAAATGACCTCATTATCAGACGTCGGCAAGGTGGAGAGGCTACGCGGGATTAAGTGTGAGTGTAAAAATCGAAAAGGGGAGAGATAAAGGGAGGACGGCGAAGAGAAGGAAAGAAAGAAGGAAAGAGAGAGAGAGAGAGCTGTTGTTTTTCGGAGAGTTGATTAAAACCCTCATCTCGTACACCTTGATAATTTAGCCTCCCACATGTAGGGGAAGTGGGGAGAGAGACGTGGGAGACGCCAAAAAAGCGGCGGCGCAATTAATCGTCCTTCAGACGCCTTTAGACCTTGAGAAACGCGCCGAGAAATGGCCCCCGAAAAAACACAAGGGTGACGCTTGGTGAAAGATGAATCTGCTCTCGCTCTCTGACTCCGAAGTCAATCATGAATGACGATCCCTTCGTCTATTTGTATACCTGGCCAGCTGTCTGCCCGTCAATCCATCCATCCATCACTCCAGTCTCCCATCCTTCAATTCCAGCGTCTTGGACCTGTTCTCACACCCACACCTTCTCTGTGGCTCTCACATCATAGTATAGGGACAAAAGCAGTTTACCATCCTATATAAGATGGAAGCTGTGAGCGTCATTGAACCGTCAGTCAGCAGTGAGAGGGGCAGCGGTGTCATGCAGTAGCACCATGCCAGCGCTCAACACTTTAGGCACTCTGGATATAAGAGCGTGGAGAGTGACGGGGTCAAAGAGAGAGTGGCACTCGAAAAATGAGGAAAACAGAGGAATGAGAAGAAACCAGACCTGTCAAATAGTCATTTAATTCTGAGTTTTCATTCTGAGTATCTTTAAAATTTTTACCTTTAGCCTATTTATCCGGGGAAAGATGACTGAGCGAGCTGCTCCACATTCACCTGGAATCTGGGACTTTTTTCCAGTAATAAATAGTTATTTTATCTATCTGGACCATAGAGTTAGGTTACACAATACCAATTGGCAGTATTACCATGGTTGGAGAAGCTCTACATAAAGCAATTTTCGACTAGGTAGGACGAAAGTCTGCTAACTATCCAGCTAACGTTAGCCAACACAGGTTAGCTGCTCTGCGAAGCCGTGTGCCGCTAGCTAGTTAGCATACTACTAAGAGTTTACACTGAAAATAACATTTGGCAAACCTGACTGATATGCTAGCAGCACATCATCATAAGTGATGTTATTGCCTAATTTCATTACAAAAGTTACAATCATTGAAAGACAAGTTAGCTGGTCTGGGGAAGCCATTTTTAATACGGTGGGAACTGTTTACTGGTGAGCCACACTGGCTGCTACACCTTCTTTCTTCTTTGATAATATAATACTTCCATGGTTGTAGCAGAGATGGTGAAAAATAAAAACGTTGGTTGTCAAATACTTGCCAGAGGGGAAGACAAAGCGGGGAAGACAAAGCGGGAAAAATTTCAGCTTTAACACATTCAGACTGGAAGCTGCCCAGTACAACCACATTCTTCTATTGTTGGCCGGTGTGCAACAGTTGGGGGTTCAGTGTCTTGCTCAAGGGAACCTCGATAGTAGTTGTTGAGGGAGGGGAGAGTGTTACTCATTCACATTCCACACCCACATTTTCCCAGCCTGTCCTAGAATTCAACCTGTCCACATACGGAATACTAAAGTAAACTGTCTTTCAGATGCTATCCTGTGATTGTCTAAGCTGTCTGTCAATCATGGTATTATCCTACGTGGTGAACCTTGTGTTTCTGGTACTCTGAGCAGGTTAAAACAAATGCTACACTCAGAATTATTTGCCAACGCTGTTTGACCCTGGTCTGTTCACGATGCGACCTTTTGCCTCGCCGGCGCCGGCTGCAGCGTTGCATCATGCTGCGATGGGCGCCGTCTTGAATGCGTGAGGAGGGAGGCACAGGGCTTCATTCGCTAGGACAGACGGGCTGTGAGGCAACAGTAATCAGTGTACCCTCTCTGCACGTCTTAGCTGGGGATGAAGCTTTGGAGACGATACACAGCAGTGCAATACTCTACAGGCTACCACAGACTCTGATTTATTAGTCCTCAAGCAGGAGGAAAATGTGGAGTAGCTAGGGAATGAAGCACAAAAGCAGCGGAAATGATGTTACGGGTCAATATTTTTGAGTTTGCTACTTTATAGTTCTGTATGAAACCGATTGTTCGTCGATAGACAGTGAGCCGAGAGGGAGTCGTCTCTCCAAGCTCAGCTACTGAAAGAGCGATGTCAACGCATGAACTGTTGAGTTTCTGTGTGTGTGTGGATTCGTTCGCCAGTGTGTTTACCTCTGTATTTGCTTCTCTCAGAATTCTTTGGCTGTCTGTCAGTCTATGTTGTGAATGGCCTTGTACAGCACACACACACACACACACACACACACACACACACACACACACAAAGACCTGCGTGGGTTTGCAGGCAGCACTACAAAGACCTCATTTTTTCTCTCGGAGGTCTAAGTGCATATGCTCTGCTAATTACTTTCCCATTTATACCTAATGCCACGAGGCTCCTTTCACAGCGAGCAGACAGAACAGAATTGCACAGAATTGCACGGCGACTGAACACACGTCCTTTCCCACTTCTTAGAGCTGCAATAATTCAGTAATCATTTCAGTATGAATTTGAGCTGTGAGGCACTGTACGTGTATGTGGAGCTAGAAAAATGTCTCATTTTGGAAGGCAGTAATGGAAAAGTATTGTTGTTGATTATGTTTGAGCGTCGCTTGTCCAAATTGCACAACTGATCATATTTTCACGGATGACTTGCATATAAAGATATACAGTATATATCACCACTGATGTTATAAATAAAAAGGAGGGTAAAATATAACTTACAGTCGGTGATCATCATAAGGCAAACAACCATCAATATGAACAGAATCAATTATGCTTTCATAAATACATTCATTTATGCTTTTTTCCTAAGAAGACCCTATGTTGCAGTTTATTAATACTTAGTTTGATACTGCATAGTATGATGTGTTTATGTCATACAGACTTATATCAGCCTTAAAAGGTGTAGAAGCTTTTCTGCAAATAAAAAGGTGGGTAAGTTGAGTTTAGGTGGGTTCTACCCTCCACTACATCCCTGATAGTATTGTTAACTCAAAGCTCTTCAAGTGGATCACACTAGCATCAACGATTGGTCTCTAAGTGGCCTCTGCTGAAGTGTCTAACCTGATCACACAATCTGAGTCTGAGATTTACCAGCGGCCCCCATAAAACCCAAGGAGTGGGACTAAACAGGGCTATAAACATCCCAAAAGAGAGAGGAGGGACGGGGAGCCGAGAGCTGGCGAGGACAGCGCGGGATCTTATGGAGCACGGAAGCGACGAGGACGCCGCATAACGCAGGCTCTAATTGAAAGGCCAGTTGGGGGAGAGGGACGATAAACATATTAGCATTTAATGAGATCTAAGATCGAAGCCAAGTCCGCGCCGAAACAGAATAGGACATCCAACCCCTGAGCGCTTCACTCCCTCCCGCGGCAGACGAATTCGTCACAAGCTGCAGTTTTAACAGGGGGGAAGGCTCCGGTACAGGGAGAGCCGCGTTTAAATGATTTACATTAGATTAGAGCGAGGGAGACAGAGACGGATAGAGAGAGAGAGGGAAGGGGATGCGTGCTGTACTGTGTGTGTGTGTGTGTGTGTGTGTGTGTGTGTGTGTGTGTGTGTGTGTGTGTGTTCGGAGGTAAAAGACTTTGAGGTAGATCCAAGGATCTGTCGCCCCCGCGGAGGTACAGCTGATGGGTGTTTGTTGTCAATGTGAATAAATGTAAATTATTTACACCGTTAGGAGCGGCGGCTTTTATCCTCTGTACTCCACTCCCTCCAGTTTGACTGTATCTCCACCGGTGGCGAGGGCCGGCATTAAAACACACACCCTTGAAATAGAGCGAGGCGTCGTTGCTCAAACACCTGGCAGTCGATAAAAGTTTCATTCTTTTGTGTAAGCGGTTTTACAGCTTTGTGTAAACAGCTCGCCTCTTGTTAGACAGTTTGGTTTCTACTTATGCTTTCTCCGAGGGGAAAACGTTGATGAACTCTGCCAAATGTGCTGTATGTCTCAACATATTCTACATACTGTGTTTTAGTTCGCTGCCAGTGTGGTCCGGCAGGAGATTTCCGCATAGGATTTGATTCCGTTGCATTCCGTCGAGTCGGTATATTATAAATAGGATAAGTGGAAGTAACAAATTACAATTACGCTCATTACCGTAATTGAGCGTTTTTGTGTGCTTTTGTCCACCAGGCGAGAGTTTTATGTAAAATGACACCCACCTTATCAGCCTAAATCGCAAAGCGGGGCCGGAACAGAGAAAAGCATCCGAGCCTCTCTAATTGAGACGCTGTAGATTCACCCTAATTGCCCAAATTAAATTCTGGTGGCAATTATGGTCACTGGAGGGAAAACTGCTCCATGCCCAGGAAGGGACGAATCGAAACGAGAAAATTAGAAGAACAAAAAAGCACCTTTAAGAGAAAAAGAAAAGTAGGACATTTTCAATTTTTGTCAAAAAACGTTGGATATTTTGCCTCTCATGTCCCTTTGGTATCCTTTGGTATAAAGCGACAGTTTACTGAGTCACGTTACAGGATTTCTGGGTAATGAAGTCCTCAAAATTAAAACGGTTATGTGAAAATGGCATTGTTAAATTTTACGTATGTTTTGGCTGTGTTATTTAAATCACAACCAAGTGCAAATTTTGCAGCCGCTCCACCAATATTGCAGCAGAAACTGGCCAATTTACGAGCGACGCGAGAGGGAAACAAAGTAATGGAAAGTCAATGAATGACATCAAATCCAAATCAGCTCCCAGCACTCGTCTATGGCCTTGGCCTGTTTAGATTTACAGCTCTGAAAACACTGAATATGCTAGTAAAGAAAACAGGGATGGTCTGTACAGAAACCATCACTAACACATCCCTAAATTGCCGCGTCTATTCATGCTTTACTATATTTATGCACTTTCTTTTGTGAACTTTCTTTTGAACTCTATGTCCTCTCACCCTTTTTTCATTGCATGGGAAAGATCATATGGAATAACATTCTCTTTTTACTATTTCTTAAGGAGATTTCTTTTTTTTTTACACCCGTAATTTTACCTCTACTCAAGTCAAATTTCAGCACTTCTTGAATAGGTTATCTTAGTGCTCTTTTGACCCCTAGGTAGAGTATATTGTATTACTTTGATTTCTGTGTTGGAGAGCTGCAATCCCCTCGGCCTGTGGCGGGATTGTGGGGCCAGGAGGTTAGGCAGGTGGTAAGGCAGCGGGGATAAAACGGCCTAGACATGGTCACTGGCTGGATCCCCCCTCAATCACACCCAAGATTGGTCATGGATGCCTGCAGCACCTAGGTCACCCGGTGCACTCTCTCTCTCTCTCTCTCTCACACACAGACACACACACATACACAGGTGGGGGTTGGTGTGTGTGAGACAGAGCGAGCTCCACTCCATCTTTGTCACATTCCCTGTGGGACCGCAACCTATCCGAGTGTCAGCCGACCTGCCAGGCAATCAGAGCCCAAAATGTCATCCGTAGCCTCAGCCGTCCGCGTCCGGGCCGACCGCCGGAAAAAGACCATCCGTATATCTGTCTGCTCCTCCCATCCCGACCCTGAACCCCCGCCTCCCACCCACCCATCTCACCCATTCCCATTGATCTTCTGAAGCAGGCGGCAGCATTGGCAAATTTGCCGGCTAAAACTCTAAACCGGCACGGCCTCCGCGCGATAACAAAAAGTCCATTTGAATAAAAAGTGCACTTTACAAGCAAAACAATTACAAGGTAAATAAATGAACTCCCCCCCCCCCCCCGCTGCTCGACCAGTCACGCGACCCGGCTCGGTGAAAAACATGTTTTCACGGTCCAATTGATTATCAAGTGAGCGCGCTCGTGCCAAAATCTGAGATAAAAGCTTTACAAGGAGTGGCGAGGAGGCATTCGGCGGCTCGTGTTGCCGCAATCTATCATCCTCCGATGTGAGACGGCCCTAGCTTGTGTTACCGCAGCGCCGGAGAAAGCCACTTACGAGGAACGATAAATAGCAAACACAATAGATGCGCGAAGGGGAAGAGCGGCGCGGAGGAGCGGCGGTAGCCTCCTCTCGCGTTTCAAAGTCGTCGTTTGAAAGTCTGGGAGGGGAAGCGGATTGTGGCGGTTCCACATAAGATCTGTTACATTAGATCTGTTATTCATGTCAGGGCCGGTCGGACGGTGTGTGATTTGATGCATTGTGGAAAAGACGGTTGCAGTTTTTTTGTCTTGTGTCTTTTACAGCGGCAAGGTCATGGATGTGGTAGATGAGGAAGCGCACACGCATTTGTGTTGCTGGACTTGTGAGGACCTTCCATTGTCCATGTTCATTCCCTAACCTTAAGCTTCTCCGCTACATGCCTAACCTTAACCCTTATCCTACCTAATCCTACTTCTAATCTTAACCCTGAACCCAAATCCTAACCCTAAACTAGTCTCCTGTAGAAGGGAGGACCGGCAAAATTCCCTCACTTTGGAGGATTTTCTCCATCTTTCTTACAGCACATTTGGTCTACATAAGGAGCGAAGTATAAGAACACACACACACACACACACACACACACACACACACACACACTACCATTATCATACCACTGCACAGGTACAATCAATGATATAGAAGCAAATAAAAAAGTGGGTAAACTATGACCTCCAGTCAGTGAGCATCATAAGGCAAACAACCACCAATATGAAAAAAAAAAAAATCATAAAAGCATTAATTTAAGTTTTTCCCTTTAAAAGACTTATCCTTATATATATATTCCACTCATTTGATACTACTTACTATGCCATATACTATGAAATTCATATCAAAGATTTATATCAGCTTAAAAAGGTGGGTAAACTTTTCTCTGTGTAGTGGATAGTGGGTAAACTGAGTTTAGGTGGGTTGATCCACCTCTATATCCTTGGTTGCCCCCTCCCCCTCCCCCTCCCCCTCCCTCCCCTTCTCCTGACTACACACCCACAAAGGCATCTCAGTCCATTTACAGTGTGTGCGTGTGTGTGTAAGGGGGGGGGGCTGTTGAACACAGCTACAGTGCGCTGAATAACAAGCTGAGTGCCGTTTGATAAGACGGTCCGACATTTCCATTTTCGCCACGGCGTTAAGTGCTGGCTTACCTCCGGCCTGTCCCGCCTCGACACATCACGGCGGCCGGAGAGGGAACACACACACCCCGCGCCGCCATCGCTCATACCTGACTCGACGCCGCCGCTTGGGTTCAAGAGGACAACGAGCAAATTCAATTGGGGAGGCAGGGAGCGAGGGAGGGAGAAACCGCCTGAGCAGGTGTTTCAAAAATCCGTAGATTACTGTAAAAATAATGACCTGAGAAGGCACACACACACACACACACACACACACATACTGAACACGCTGAACACACGTCATCCCTTTGCTATTACAGCAGGGGAGATGATCCTGTTTACTCTGTACTGCTGCCCACAGCAGGTGTGTGTCTTTGTGCGTGCCTGTGTGTCCTAATGTGTGTGTGTGTGTGTGTGTGTGCGTGCTTTGGGTTAAAGCCTGCACACATGAAAGAGAAGGTACTTGGGAAGGGGGGGGGGAAAAAACATATTTTCACCAAACATCATTATCATTGTCACTGAGCAGCAAGTTTGAAGAGAGAGGGAAGATCAAAGGCGAGCGGAGCGAGCGGAGCGATGGCCTCTGGCACCAGCGACTCGCCCCGCCGTGGAGGTGAAGGACAAAGTCCCTCAGAGCCGCCTCTCCTCCTCCTCCTCCTCCTCCTCCTCCTCCTATTGCTTACTTTCCACCCGACCTGGGCTTTGTTCGCCTTGTGCTTTGAAGCACACTGCAAACTTCATGTCCTAATTTAACTTGTCACAGTTGCTTACGGTTTCCTTAACCGCCATCGTCTTTTTTTCCTGCCCCTCTCCGTTTGGTTCCCTCTTGCCTCTCTCCGAATAGCTGTTGGCAGATGACGTCATGCACTCATTTGCATATCAATATATTTGCTGCAGTCACTGCTCTTAGCGGACGGAGAGGGCTACTCTGTGTATGGAAAGCGCTGTGATCATCGGACATCTTTGGAGTAGACAAGCAAGTAGCGCACGTACCAATTTGTCGACGCATTAACATTGTTGCCCATGGTCGGAAAGATGCTAGATTTGTCGCTAGTCGCTTTTGAGAAATAGTCCCCAGGCGTCTGAAAAGTCGCTAAATCTAGTGACAAAGTCGCCAAGTTAGCAACAGCGCTCGGCCTCCCTACATATGCAACGATTACGAGATATCGGGGGTTGAACGAGACAAATTCAGAACTCCCTGCTGTCCCTCTGTAGAGACATGATGACTATGAGAGAGGAAACAAAGCATACGGTTTTCTAAAGAGGGAATAAAATCTACTCTTCTTAGTTCTTAGCTATTTTTGGTGTGTCCTTTGCACTCCTTATTTTGGACGCCTGTAATTTTTGGTCACATTGGAATTAGGGATACACCAATCCAACAGCAATTGTCCGAAAGATGTTCAAAGTTCAAAGATACCTCAATGAAAAACTTCCGGTGACATCAAGCACACACTAACATGTAATAATTGTTTGGACAAAAACTATGATTTCTTTCCACATAGGCAGGCAATGCCATGCATCCATAAGCAGAGTCTACTGGTTATGCGAACTGTGCCGTTAGTCCAGGTAAAATGCAAAAAATTTGAATCGGAATCAAAACACCTGATTGGAGTTGAATCTTATTCTACTGTTGCACTCATTGTAAGTCGCTCTGGGTAAGAGTCTAAGGTAAGTTCCATGATGTAAATGTCAATGCAAATACTTGAATCCTTAACCACGATCGTGCTAGAACTATTACCATCACATTCCTCTTCCAAAGCGTGTTTGAGTTCCCCTCCAACGTGAAATCAATCCATTCAATCAATCAGCGTCTTAAACTCTTAACCTCGGCTGGCGTGACGCATGAGAAAGAGATAAAAGACAAGAGGAAGTGAAACATACTGAGACGGCAAGCGGGACGAAAAAACACTTGGACTGAAGCGTGGCATTGTGCCGGGACAAAGAAATCTGGAACAACAGTCCTTTTTTCGGTAGAGGCCAAACTGGAGAGACGTGACTCACGCTATCCTCTCTATGGAGGAGAAGGAGAAAACCTTGTAGCGGTGTGCTCTCCCCATGCAAAACCCTCCGCACAATAAAATGGAATCAATTGCGTAAGTGGGAGAAATGAGCGAGCGAAAGACAGTCGTGAGGGACGAGGCACAACTAGACGGATGTTGAGAACTGGTGGGGGAGGGAAGTATTTTTCTCACTTCTTTCATAAGCGTCTTTTCATCGGTAATCACCCCCCACCCCCCCTTCTCTGTATTCCTCTCCCACCGTTTTTCTTTCCTCTTAGTCAGTCAGGCGAATTCAGCTCTCTAATCATTTCAATCCACTGTCATTCTTAGACGGAGGATTACAGGCCATTCTGGAAACTGGGGACCTCTTCGCCTGCTCTTATCTCCCATGGGAGTGGAGGGTCTTAACCATTTTTTGAGTGTGTGTGTGTGTTTGTCTGTGCGGACCGAAATATGAAGGGAGGGCTTGGGAAGTAAATCCAAAAAAGTCTATGAAACCAACCAAAATCCTATAGTTACACGGTTTATTGTGTCAACACATACTGTACTGCAGTGGCTGTAAGTAGCTGAATCCAGCAAATGTACAGTATTGGTTTTTGCTATTTGATTTGTTTGTTTGTTTTTGTGATTTGTATACAATGTCATTTGTTTCTTTTTACTCAGCATTTTCCGAAAATGTAAAATGATGCTTTTTAAAATTCCACAGAGTGAGTGCACCCCCCTCTCCCCCCCTGAGTGTTTTGGCAATATTGAGTGAGGTTTACTGTGAAATCCGTTAACATGTGCCTCCTTGGCAGGGCCCAAACACTTGATTGATGAGAAAACGGTGGGGGATTTAATGCCTCTTCTACTGGGCCCCGACGCCAAAATTTACCCCGCATGTCAGCACCCGGGAAAATATGACCGCAAATTGAAACCATGGGGGGAAAAAAAATAAATAAATATATATATATATATATATGTGTGTACCTTGAACTTTCCCCAAATTCATTTTCGGAAATACAATTTGCAGGTTGCTTGCGCTGCAGAAAGAAATAGGTCTTGGTAGGGGGTGAAAAATGAAAATGAACGGAACGATTTGGAGTCTGGAGGTTTGTGTGTGGAACTGATTCCCCAGCTTCTGGCCCCACCGGTGCACTCTGATGTGGCTGACACCCTTACAGACAAGTTTATTTAGCTCAGCAGTCTGAATTAAACCCCAAACTCCGCCGGGCCTCTCCGCTGATGGGATGCGAGGCGCTATTTACCTATTCAGAGGAGCCTGCCATTCTTATGTGCAGATGAAGGAGGAAGGGCAGGCTGCTTCTGATGAGGTGCACTCCACCTTTCACGACTCGGGACAGCTGACAGAGGGTCCGTCTGGAGTGCGTACTCAAGTCCTCGGTTACCCTATAATTCTAAACCGTAAAAATAGACGTTTTCAGTTTGTTGGTGTTTATCTCGTGCAGGCCTGCGAGATCCGCCGGGGATGACCAGTCCGCATCGTTTAATCCTTATTGGATTTCCCGAACTCATTCTCTCTATTTCATGCATTCTCCCAAAGATCAGCCTGCATGAGGCGCTGAAGGCGAGGACCAATAACGAGAGAGAGAGGGAGAGAAAGTTGGGGATAGAGTGAAAGATAAAGGGGAGGATCAGATTGGAGAATTGCCAACACGGACGTATGGAAGGGAAGAGCGAGAAAAGACAGACACACACAAACACACAGAAGGAGGGGAGAGAGACGGAGAGAATAAGCCGGTGAGACAAACAACAGATAGCCGGGTGCTGATGGGAAAACAGGCCCTGGCATGAGCTGGGATGAAGAAGTGCCCTCCAGTGGCTGGGACTTTGGAGAGAATAAATGCCAGTGTTGCAAGCAGCCCAAACCAGTATTAATCTCCCCGATAGCCTTCATGCCCGCCGTGCATTAGAGGAAATAGCGTGCTAAGCCACAGACCCATTCAATCTTCCCCGCGCGCTCCCTGAGAGCAGCCTGCAAACAGCCAAGGCCCAATGCAATAAGGAATGATGGAGGGCCGGGGCATACAAGCGGCCCCATCCGCCGCGCAGTTTTACATTTTAATCACATCACACAATAAGACAGGTGGAAACCAAGTATGGGCAGGTAGAGGGGGGAAGCAATTAACGGTGACAGAGGAGGATGGGGGGTGAGGGTGAAAAGAAAGAGAGGGCGATAGAAGAGGGGGGGGGGGGGCGGGGCGAGAGAATCCGAGAGAGTTCGTTTGGAGAGGGGCTTTTTTTTTTTTGTCGTTTTGTCATTTGCGCCCTTGTCAATGTATAAAAAAGAAACAAGGCTTTAGATCAGATTTGGAAGCTTTTAATTCCCTGGGCATTGATTTAAGGTTGGATGCGCACAGACTGTTTGATGGTATTGAAATTATGGAAAGTGTTCAAAGCTGTCGGAAAGAGGATTAGCGCTATTTTGTCCTGTTAGAGGAGAGTGACCTTGTTTACCAAAAGCCTCGAAGAGCCACGTGGGTCAGAGGGACGGCGTACCAAGACTGCTTATGTAGTTTCTGGTCAGTGTTTGAGGGACAAACGGAGAATCAAGTCCCTTAACCACAAATGAATTGCTTGCCAGATTCAGGCTGAGCTTTATAAAACCCAACCGAGGGTTTCATCATAACCCAGACAGAGTTTTGGTTTCCTGTCCTTGCGACAAACCCTCCTAAAACTCCCTCGCAGGCGGGGTAACACCCAAAAGAGAGCCTGGGTGCCGTTCTCTAGGCCCTCTGCCAAAGTCAAATGGAGTCTCATGGAGTCAAATGGAAATCTTATGTTTTCCTCATTTTCTCCCGACTCCAGTCATCAATCTTTTAATCTACGGCGAAGTGCAGTCGGGGTGGTTTCTGCCGGGCTCCTACAGCACGCTGCACTTTCAAGGTTTTACTGCTAAGTGTGACAAATGAAGAGCGGGACCGGGGCTGCACACAGGCGCCGACGCCGCCTCGCAAGCTGATGCCGGGTGCAGGCACGAAAAACACGAGTCGAACCCCCCCCCCCCCAAAAAAAAAAACAAAAACCAGAAAGCAAAGGAATGTAAGCGTCTCGCTGCTGATCAGAGGTAAACTCGAGTTCAAGTTGAAGCTCAAATTCAAGGTGAGCGCGCGGTATTATCGGCAGCTGTCGACAACTCAGTAATTGTTGTTGTTGAGGAAGGCATGTCTGCATTTCCACACTAAGACTGTGAAGAACTGTGATAGAGTAACAGCGAAGATGCTGATGTTAATTAGACGTTTGGACCAATATAGCAGCCATCTGATATATTGGCTTGCCGATATATGTGCCATTAAAACTCAAATATGGGGCTGTCAGTGGGTTCTTCCTTGATTTCTAACCCCTAACCAGCTGCTAACCCACCTAAAAGAATTTAATTAGTCTGGATTTCAATGAAGAGTCATATAGCCTAAATGAAGTTTCAGTGGCTTTTCCACCTTGACACCCTGAGTAAAATTCCAGGGAAATCACTGAATCCTTGTAATCTTGGGTGATTTTTTTGGCATGGAAATTGACAATATAAAGATTTAGAAGACTGAATATTCTGTCAAAAATATCAGCATCGCTATCGGCCTTCAAGAGACATCCGTTGTACCCCACTGAGTAGAGTACAGTGCTTTAGTACGTTGAAGCAATTAAAAAAGTGAAGTGCGAGGAGTTTGCTTTGTGCAGCCCACAGCCTTTACTGCATCTGCCCTCTGCTGCAGAAGGTGAGTGAGCTTGTTAGTATTGGGGCCAGCAGCAAAGGGTTAACGGGAGAATGAGAGCTGTCAGACAGGGGTGACAGGGTCAAACGCCGGGGTCGCCCAGGAAGCCATAGCGCTAATGGGGTACTAAGTTTTGCACTAACACACGCTCACACAAACACACAAGCCGACACGCACATCTCCCCTCTCATCGATCGGACGCAATGGATTTTTCATGCCTCCGCTTTCAACGTTCAAGGCACTGAATCCAAAGTACAGGACGCGTCTCTATCCAGTAACGTAATATGAAAACAGAAATGCATCACGCTATCCCACTATCCTGGCTTGGCAACCTTTCGTGCCCCGCCTTCCTGCACCCTCCACCCGCCCACGTCTTTAACCCCCTGACCCGCGGACCCCGATGCCCCCACGGCGGACCCTGCGGGGTGGAGGTTACAAAGAGATAGACGTGGGGAAAGGAGGAGTGAGAAGGTGGGGATGCCGGTAAAGGTCACATTTTCCTGTCCCCCCACTGCGTCTTCATCCCCCCCCGCCTCTCTCATTAGTACCAGACGCGGCGCAGAGCGGAGGGAGGGAAAGGTAAACAACTCGCCTTTAGAATACACTCGCTAAACTACCCAGCGGAGGCTCTTTATGCCTCGCCTTAGCCTGACAGAGCAGCATATGTTGTTTACATGCTAAATTAGCAAAATCCGGTGAATTTGTTAAGATGGCTACAGTCTGCTACGTAGCAAGCGTAGGAAAATCTGCCGCAACAGCAGAATGCGCCAACTGTTTGTGGCATTAGGAAGTCAGGTCAGACTGTTCTATCAGTTTTGTTGCTATATCAAGCTGATATTTTTTAGGTTTCTCCTTGATCACAGCAAGTGAATATGGCTTTATTATGATTATGACCAGAAAAATCATTCCACTGTGATGTGGGAGGATTGTACTCCTCAGATTCAGCTGTCTGTCTGTAAAACCCGCAATGAGAAGAATAATATTGTGGGGGAAATACTGAGTCCATACCATTATTTGGGATTTTTTGGCAGGAAAATGGTCAAATCGATGGAGCACTGGCACAAAATCTCGGCAGCTTCAATTCAGAAATATCTGTATCTGCACTGGCCTTCACAAACCCATATCAGTCAAACCCTATTAGGAACAATAGTGTTCCTGCTTGCAGCTCCTTTGTGCTGATGTTTTGTGTCAAGGCAAATTTTTTTTTTGTGTCGATCTTTACTCACAACAGCCCTGGAACAATGCTCTAATTAAGTTTCAGACACATCCTACAGCAGCCTGATTTTCTATTACGGCGGCACGGTATCAATAACTGATTCGGTACGGGCCTGTGAGCAGGTGGCTCCGCAGCAGACCCGCCACGCTGGCTGGGCCGGGCCTGTCCAGGGACACATTAGGGAATGAAATAGCTTGATGGGCCTGAGGGATTAAATAGGCAATGTGGAGCCAGAGTGAGCAGACAATAGAAACTCAGGTTAATAACACTTAACTGATTAGAGATCGCCGAGGGAGGGAAAGGGGCTAGGGGGTGTGCGCGGTGGCGTAACGAGGCGGCAGCGTGATGGAGGAGAGGGACGAGGGAGGCAAGACGAATAGACATCAGAAAGGTGGGGCGAGAGCTGATATACTGCTGAGAGAGGAACGTACGTGTGCTGCAAGACGTGCATAGTAGGAGAAATAAATGGCCCGGCATAGAGGGCTTTTGGGTGATGTAACACCCAACCATATTTGAGGTTCACAGCTCTAGGGCAACAAAACCCACTGTCTTCTGTCAACAGAATTGAATAGACAGTTAATTTCTTTGTTTTTAACTGGGAACTGATCATTTTGCCACTGATACAATGTGTTTAGATAATGTTAGCTTGTTAGCTAACCAGATAGCCTACTATGGTTAGCTAGCATCACTGCCCTGTTGTCAACACATCTTATTTGCACACAAGCTAATTAATCTATAATAATTAGAAGCTAGCATTAGTAGTGGCTAGTGACATATTAACATTAACATCAGTTGCTTTGCTAAATTAGCCTGCTGGCTAGTTAGCTAGGTAACAATGCCAAAAAAAACAGCTGTTTGTTCAAGTTAATTAAGCTGAGACTGATTTTTATTTTTCAGCTACAACTTTAGTGTGCAGGAGTGGAGACTAGGAGGGGCTACGGCTAAAGACAAGACAGTTTTCTTAATGTAAATTCAGAAACAGCCTACACACACCAAAAAATGTTTGCCCGGTGTTTTATTAAAGACATAATTTGCATACAGCCAAATAGACCTCCATGATGGAGGAGATTTGTGATGCAACTGCAAAGCCTCTACAGCAGAATTGGCTGGGGTACACTGCCAGGGTTAGAGGTTGGAGTCTAAGATTGAGAAAGAGGCCAGGGGAAAAGCTGGGGATAGAGGGGAACAACAAATTAATTAGAGATTAGAGGGAGAGAGCGAGCCCTCATAGCTTGTGTAATGTGTAATGTAGTAACATACCTTGTGTTGCACCAGGTGTTGGTCAAAGCAATGATGCCAATGCCAACTCATTTGGCAGTTGCAGCAAATGTTTGCCCTTGCACATGCTCACAGAGACACACACGCACACACACACTCACACACCGTGCATCCAGTGTTCCTTGTATTTGATCTAATTAGAGAAGGAGCAGAATGCTTACTGCATTCACAGCTGACACTGGCCTCAATGTAAGCCACAGGGCTGTACAGTATGACCGTACACCATGTCTTATCAACCCGCTTCACTGGTGATATTCTGGCTTCAAAACATGATGCAGTTCTAACTTTCACTCCTCCAACTCTCTTTTTTTATGTGAGCACTTGATAACCCCGATGACATGCTCACTCTCACCCTTTTCCCTCCAACATCCAAGCCAAGTTTCTATATAGGTGCTCTCCCAAAACAGCACAGGGGAAAGTTACATCAGATTCTGTTGGTAAAAAAAACATCCTTTCTACCATAGATCATGATGTTACTAAAGCACCGGAGCAGCAGCAGCAACGACCATAAGCCCCCAGTTCCTAGTTCCTAGAAGAGTGGCTGTCTGGTAAATGAACGAACATGATGGATGAATCAATATATCTGGATGAATGAATATGTTTTGGGTAATAGGGAACCATCGGACCTTTCTCTTTATCTGTCCCTCTCTCTCTCTCTCTCCCCCTCTTTCATTTCCACCTTCTCTTTCTACGTACGGCCGCATCACTTTCTCTTTCCTAAGATCCTGCGTAGAGTGCAGATGGATGTATGCGCATCCCGGGTAAACATAGCTCCAATAAAGCGTGTGGGTTGCTGCGCTGCTTCAGAATAGAACACATATGGCACTTCCACTTGACATCCAGGCCATGTTATTCTGGGATGGAGTGAAAAGACGACATGCTGTACCGCACTATAGCTGCATACAATAAATCTCTGTGGCCAAACCAGATCATAGATCATACGGCTTACATCATCACACAATATAGGCCTATCAGTGATCTTTTATAATAAATGACACTGAAGGGGGATGAGAAAATCATGTAAATTGTATAAACGGAGAATAATTATGGCCGGTCCGGGTCTATAAACTTCACACCACAGTATATCAAAGGTTGCATCTTGTGACAGAAATGCAACCTAGTCATCCATGGCTCACAGTATTTCAAAGCCAAGTATCCTAAATTACTTCTAGTGGGATAAGACTGTGCCAGATTCGAACTGAATTTATTACTGAGGAAATGTATGAGGGAAAAAAAGAAACAACTAAGCAAACATCAAGGACCAGGGAACATCCTTGTGATCTTCGAGCCTCCCCCTCTAAAGAAGGGGACTGTATATATTCTGAAAAGTGCTGACTCTTCCCATGCGCTGTACACTGTACAGAGAGGGGGGCGTTGCATATGAAGTGCGGCAGGGGGGATTAGTCGCTTTCGGCTAATGTCGGCAATTTGCCCGTGTTAGCGTTTCTTTTGACCGGATTCCCGTGAAATAAATTCCCGCCACAGCACATAACGAGGGTTTCTTCCATCTGTTCACCTATCAAAACAGTGGTTATCCGCTCTGTATTTCCGCTCTTAAAAAATCCAAACGACACCGGCGAGGGATAAATCTGACAGCGGCGGCGAAAACTGGGAGGAAAATAACAACCTCCGTCTTGTTGTGGCAGATTCAAGGCGCTGCGCAGGAGAGGGACGGGAGGGGAGTGTGCGGCCTTCTGTCCTTCATTTGTCATTAGTGATACACTTTCGCACCGTGGCACTTATTGTTTGGCGTCGCTCCGTGGGAGGAGATGACAGCGCGGCAATCTCCGGGTGTTTCTGATCTCGGCGGGCGATGGGGAACGGGAACAACCCTCAGACTGAAGGCCAGGCTGTGTGTGTATGTGTTTCAGCTTTCATTTCTGCATGCATTTATGTTCATGTGTCATATATTTTTGAGTGACTAGCAGCTCCAAAAATAAAATAAATAAACCGACGTCCTGTTTTGCATTCATCCCTGAGGTGCACTTACCTGATCACTCGCTCACCTTGTGTTTCTCGGCTTGGGTTTCACATGAATTTTCATCTTTCACAAAGGCGGCGAACGCTCTGAATGCAAAAGGCCATTATGGCACCGTGCGTCATACACTGTAATTCTGAAATATATGGCAAGACTGAGTGCAACGAAGCGTGCCTTCATCTAAATCCATAAAATGTAGCGGGTTTAGGGCGCGGAAAGTGCCGTCATCTCAGAGCATTTACATGTAGGAGGGGAAAACCGCTTGTCAACAAAGCTGGTTTATCTCTCTCCTATGCCTGTTGCACACTGCGAGATCTTTTAAAGACAACTCAGCAGCTCTCTCAATCTCTAATTAGTCCTCAAAAGTCATTTCAGCATCTCAAAACACAAGACCGTGCAGATTTCTTTAAAAGATTTGGATATTGTTGTGTAACAAACTGCTGTTTCAATTTCAGTAACAATATTACCAATCAAAAAATAGGTCTTTACTTTTGTTATCAACCGGTTGAAATCAGTCAGATTGCACTTGACTTATCCAAAAACCATATTCCACCGCTATCTGCCAATTTGTTTTCCTCATAATTAGGCAGAAAAGTTTATTTCCTAGGGATGGAAGGATTCTCACTGCTTAAATTGTATCAAGCAAATGTATGACAAGAACATTGGACACTGACACTGTTTGGTTTTCCTGATAATTCAGAGAGAGGCCAGATTTTTGGGGAGGGGGGTGGTGGGTTAATGGTAGTGTGACATAACTTAATGAGTAGGGATGGGACAATATGCTTATCTCAATACGATTCCATACGCGATATGGGGTTCACGATTCGATACAACCACGATACGATGTAATAAATAAAAGTTCAGTGACGACAAAGTCTGACTGTGCAGAATTATGTTTATGTCTGAGACACAAATCTTTCTAGCAATGGCATCAGCTTTCTAGAATGTAAACAACAATTTAAAAATGTCATTACAAAGTGCAAAAAATATAATTTTAGTGGAGAGCTTGTGAAACTGTGATGGTCAAGCGTCTCATTTGTGATTACTACAGCAGAATAAAAGGTAGCTAATATCGCGATTCATTTTCTGTCCCACGATACGTATTGTCACATATATTGTGTATCGCGATATATTGAATTGCGATATATCGTCCCATCCCTATTAATAAGATATATATCACTAAAGTTGTTTTCTTACTTTGTCGTATTAGTATTATACTGTAATAATATACTGTACACTGACTAATATACTGTCGCACTTTTTCTAAGTAACACTGCTTATGTCAGGTCAGATCCTAGCATTGCTGACCTGCTCACTAAAACATGGTGACACCAACTATGGGCAGCTATCAGAAAGTCATTTATGTCACAGAGAAACACAGCGACAGATAGACAGACATAAAGAAAGAAAGAGAAAGAGATTGAAACAGAGACACAAAGAGGGTGTCATTATGGGAGAGAAATGGAATTGTGGGTATTGTCGGTCGGGGCGTAGGCCAGCCAAGGACGGCAGGCTGAAGCAGGACAGGACTATAGATTTCAGACCGGTTGCGAGTCTACCCTTCCGTCATTAGCAGTGGCATCACGTCCGCCCCGAGGCCCCCTCGCTCTTTCCCTGACCCCGTCCTTCACCTCGCCCGCCCAGAGATGGAGAGCTGGCGGGCTACGTTTAGACACACACACACACACACACACAGAGAGAAAGAGAGAGAGAGAGAGACTGACAGACATACAGTTACATGCAGACGCACACCAGGGAGTAAGTATTAAATTCAGCTCTGAAGCACCTTCGTGATGGGAGTGAGTACGCCTCTCCTAGACAGACAAAAGATCCTCGGCGATCGATCGCTCGCCCGCTGCACCGTCTGCTGCAAGTGTTTCATCAAAAAGAAAAAAAAAGAAAAAACACACACACACACTGCCAGCACCCATCTACACCTCTGTTCCATCTCGCACCACGCTGTGAGGACTCCGTACAGTCCTCCAGTAAACTTCTCGCTCTGCTGCTTTCGCCACTGTTTAACCAGAGTTCTCACCATAGCAAAGGAAACCAAAAGGGACGAGAGAAAGAAGATCTAACGTTGGTGAGTCCAGCTTTCTCTGGACGGAGACAGTTTGGATTTTGCTCTGAAGTTTCGATACGTCACTTCCTCTGCCAATGACCATCCAAACACCTGCATTTCATTTGGGCAAATAAGGCGAGGAATAAGGGAGGATGAGACACTCTTCTGTTGCAGTCCCACCTGCGATTTAGGTTGATAAGTGTATTTTTACATAGAAATCTTGCCTAGTGCAGCTTTAATGTTGAAGGAATGAAAGAATGAATGAAAGAATGAATGAATGAGTGGATGAGTGAATGAATGAATGAATGGCTGAATGAAAGAATGAATGAATGAGTGGATGAATGAATGAATGAATGAATGACTGAATGAAAGAATGAATGAATTCCCTGACTTTTCCACGAAAAATTCCATGAAATTCCAGAAACTCCATGACCAGCGGGAACGCCGTACAACTCAGTGGCATTGGGGGAACCGGCGGGAAGTGCGGCGCGAGCGGCAGAAAGGTTATTCCCAGATGAAAGAGGCTGAATGACAATAGAGCGCGAGGCAGGCCCAGAGATGATTAATACCGTTCTCCTCTCCCATTTGCTGTTCATTAACTCACTGTCGGCCATAATGGGCCCTGCGCTAAAATGGAAGGGGAGGGGAGAAGTCCGGGTTTCGGCGTCATTAGAATGAGCGGAGATGGAGAGAGAGAGAGAGAGAGGGAGGGAAGGAATGGAGAAATAGAAGTGCTGATTAGTACAGCGGTTATCTACATCTTAATCAAGCCGGAGTGTTGCTCTCTTGCCCTGAAGAGGCCGCACAATGACAAAACACAGCACCGTTTAGCGTGACACTCCGCCACTAGAAAACTCTTTTGTAACTGCCGGTGGAATTTACTGTCTACGTCGCCTCGTTGAATACATTTTCAAGAGTTGACGTGCAAAATAAAAGAAGTCAAGATAGTGAAAAAATGCTCGTAAAAGCCGGTCGCCATTTTTTTTAGATATCTCTCTTATTTTGCTTAAGCAGAGAGGCGAAGTCAGTCGGATAGGATGGAGAGAAAGGAAAGGTAGATAACACCCGCAGTGAATGTACACTCAGAGAGGTGTAACACCGCATTTCAGCTATGGTAAACCTCTGGCGGAGATAAAAGCATTAGGCATTACGAAGCCCTTTTTGCCTTGTGCATTAAGGGGCTGGAAAAGACAGACGCGCAATTGGATTTGGAGAGCTGCCGCAATGTGTTTCAATCTGCGTCAGAGCTAACCTTATAAAATTGGGAAATATTGAACTGATAGGGGGAGTGGGAAAAAAATACACCCGCCCGCCCGGTACGGACAACACTTAATAGAAGCCAGGAGGGAAAGACAATGACAGGGAGCCTATTAAGACTGCTGGTGATCATTTGGAGGGAAGGAAAAATGAGCGAGAAAGAGGGGGAAAATGCTAATGTGTGAAAAGAAAGAGGAATCCGGGAGAGCTTCTGAGTGAATCCCATGCGTTGCAACAACCTTCACTCATCCTTACAAATTCTATACATTCCTACCATCCATATACAATACGAGTCTCCTTGAATCCTTTACAATCCCTGCCAAAATGGCCTATGAAATATCCCTGTAAAGAAACCCATAAAGGGAGTTGAACTTCAAAATCTCACTATGCGCAGTATTTGTAATGCCTGAGAGCCGTGTGCCCGGACTTGAGCCACTTTCGATATTTCATATTGTAAATGGGAATGTCATTATTTTTAGCAATACTGCGGCGTTCATATTTAATACCCTTCCGGCACTGTGTCAGTCCCTTAAGTGCATCCCTACAGCTCCGATAACGTTGCCAAATGCATCATTATGTCATCAGCATTGCTAAATGCAACACTGTGGGACAGGAGGGGGGGGGGGGGGGGGGGTGAGGTGGGGTTCTGGATGAGAGGAGGAAGGTGACCTTGAGGTCCACAAGTAGTTTGTCTTCGTGCGTGCGCGGGCGTCCGCCGTGAACAGTGTTTTGATCTTTGTTCAATAATAAATATGGGGAATATTCACTGGGAACGTACAGAGGAGGTACCGCGGGGTGAGAGGAGGTGAGGCGATGATACAAAGAAAAGGGACACGGTTGTCTGAGCGGACTCTTCAACAGTGTCAAGCTGTCCGCTTTTTCACAGTCATTATGGCAGCTGAATGGATGGACTTTCAGAAAGTAGTACTGTTTGAAAGGTATCCTCTGTGTTCTTATTAACCAGGTCTTACAGCACATACCACAATATACTACCTAAGCAATGGTAAGAGGCAAGTCAAGAAGTTCAATGACAACAAAGTATGACTGTGCAGAATTGTGTTCTTGAATTGTATTTCTGAGCCACAAATCTTTCTAGCAATGGCATTGGCTTGCTAGAATGTAAACAATGTAAAAATATAATTACAAAGTGTAAATAATATAATTTCAATGGAGAGCTTGTGAAATTGTGATGGTCAAGCCATCTCATTTGTGATTACTACAGCAAAATAAAATGGAGCGAATATCACCATTCATTTTTCTGTCCCACAATACATATTGTCACATTTTTGTATTCCCATCCCTACAATATACAGTATATTTAATTATACTTTACGACAATAGTTTTGAAAATGTCCTTGAAGGGTTCCAGGGGTTACCCGACAAAATGAGGAATAGTTGAATTCCATTATGATTAAATTCACTAGAAATTATTCTAATTAGAGAATGTATAAGAATAACTATTCTAGTCATGCGCTTCACTCTCACTTCTATTATCTCCCAACCTACAGTTTAGACCTACAGTTTTCAATACAAAATCTTCAACAAAAATCTTCCCCTGGTACAACATCTTGGGGGTCTGTGACATTAAAACGTTAGAGGATCCCCTCTTTACAGCAACCAAACAACCAGCCGACATCATTCCCCACTGTGCTCGCTGTGATGACACCGCTGCTGCCGCTCCTGACAAGTTTCTCACACATGTTCAACAGCAGCTCCGGTGGAACGCCGAAAATTGTTTTGACAAACAACAACGGAGTTAATGCGGAGTTTCAAACTGGAGGCGTGGATTTCAACAGAGGATCGACTTGTTGCTTGTGCACAGCTGCAGCGAAAACCAGGTAACCCAGAAAGAAAGACTGCCACACTGCGTTGGTAAACCAATACAGTTTCACCGGTCCCTGCAAAAGACCATAGCTCTGTAATGCCTCTGGGGACCTGGACTGGGTGTTGCCGCATTCCTCTTTCGTAATGCCCCACTATCTTACAGATACCAAGAGCAGGATTCAAACAAAAACAGGTGCCATTGGGTAAAAATGACTCCCTATTATGTTCCTCTCCCTACTGAAACACCAAACCATAAACAGTACTATCATTATTCCGCCATCAGGGTCCTAGAATGCTCTAGAGGACTGAGTGAAATGGCTGTTGAGAATAAGGGATTATGGGAGAAAGAGAGAGAGAGAGAGAGAGAGAGAGAGAGAGGGAGTGTGTGAGTGGAAGAGAAGAGTGATGGAGCAGGTGGACTCTCATCCATCTTGTCCCCACTGACGGATATACGAGTGGGGGCCTCGGGTGTGCCGTCAGCCGCCGTGATGGATGAGAGATAAGTGGTGAAAAACCTGCATGTAGATTCAAATGACAACCATGCAGGACCATGCAAAAGCATCCAAATATAAGCGTGGACACAGGCTAGAAGCATGGAGAAGATTCTCCAGGATAGTGTTTACATTTTAGTAATTTAGCTACGTTTAGCTACCATTCAGAGTGACTTAGAATCAATTAGCATGTAGGGGTTAAAGGATTACACCATGTCAACTTGTTGGTCAACTTACTAATTAAGTGATGAGACCATATATAGACACCAAAATCACCCATGTGTCCCTGGTAGTTCATTCGCGCAAGTGTTCCATGCTAACACTTTAGCATACACTATGTTGAGTGATAGTAGCGGTATGCTAGCATTATCCAAAGTAAGAAGACTGGCCTTTTAGTACTAAAAACCTGTTTGTGGCTTGACTCAGGTTTACTTTTGGAACTATTTCAGGTGAACAACCATGTATTCATCCGCTGCACAGTGATTTTTAGCTGTACACAGTCTCACGTTACCTACCACCTTCACTTCCTTTTGGAAACAGGCAAAGTAGTCCCTGCTAGTTCAAAAGAGCATGTTATTTATGTATCATATGTCATGTAAATTTTACCAATTTCCTACACAAAACTGCTAGACTTAGCTACATATCATTTAAGACTACTTAGCATTTAGCTTTAGAGCTGCTACAAGTTCTCAGTTTTGTTTTGAAATAATGCTAGTTGCCTACTATCACTCAACATAGTGTATGCTAAAGTGTTAGCATGAAACACCAGAGCCAACGATCTACCAGGAACACATGGCTTTTGGTGTCCATGTTCTCATCACTTGTGGGTAAGTTGACCAACACGCCAATCTCCCAAAAACTTTACATGTCTTGCTCAAGGATACATCAACAGAAACCATGGGATCAAACCTAGGGCCCTGCATTTATGAGGAGCAGTCTCTCTAACCACTAGGCTACATTTTCATTTTTATAGACTTGCTTTTATGTAATGATCTTTTAATTGTTCTTGACTTTCCTTTTATGGTTCTTACCTTACTTTTACTGACACTGCCTTTGATTTTATCTGTTTCTGCTATTTTACAAATACTACACAAATTAAGGTTATTATTATGTTAGGATACGTTTCCCCATCAGCACACTGCAATGTACCCCACCTTGAAGCGTTTACAGTCTATAGCTGCGGCTAGGGCTGCACGATTATGGCTAAAATGATAATCACGATTATTTTGCTCTATATTGTGATCACGATTATTTATCACGATTATTCATCCATTTTGTTTTATTGCACTTGAGCATTTTAAGTTAACCGAAATGCCTTCTCATTCATAATGTATTTTATAAACCTATAAATAAAAAAACATTCAAATGTACAAATCTTTGAACCTGTGATTCCGGTGCACCGGGTCCGTTGTTTTTTTTCCGGGACCATCACCTCTGTAGCCTTAGTTTTTGGGCATTTGTATTCTAAGACACTTATTTTGTAAGAAGTCTATTTGGGTGTTTGTGGGCTTTTATTTTGAAGTTTCCCATAAGGACCCGCGGGAGAATTAGTGTAAATAAGGAAGTAGTACGTTCGCCTGTGTACCGCGTCTCTGGTTGGAGATTAAAAAGGAAATATTTTACCCCGTAACCCGTGCTTCATTGTATACTACACTTGGATCCAAGCTAATGGAAGAGTTTATACGCGCTTTGAAAGGTCAGCGGCAAACTGGGTCAAAATTCAAGTAATTTGAGTTTTGATTACGTTGACTAACCGTTGCAGCCCTACACCAGAGCAAGCTAAACCCAGCGTGAATAATCGCCCCCGGCCACAATCAATTAATTGTGGAAGCCAATATCGACATCGTGATTAATATACGATTAATTGTGCAGCCCCAGCTGCGGCTGTGTTCGTTTTCATCTGCCTGTTCTCCCAGAGCCTCCATCCCCTTCTGAGCCTGCAGAGCTGTGTAGATGGATTGATATCTACAGTGGAGGAATATACGCCCCTGTTCCTTCTTTCATCTCATCTGCCAGTCTGTCAGCGAGCTGTCTGCTCTGTTGCAGCTGCCAGCTCCATCGCTGGCCCCCCCCCATCCCCATCCCCATCCCCATCCCCCAGAATGATGTTAGCACTGTAACCACGGTGCATATCTGTGTGTGTTCGTGAGAGACTGTTGGTGTGACAGACCTGCCAGCAACTGCACTCTAATTACTGGCTTGCGTGTCCAAGTTCCGGGAAGTCTAGTAACCTTGTTAGGTTAAATAATTCGTCTTCATCAGCAACAAAGACGCGCCGAGAGTCCCGACGGGCTCTGGCTTGACTTCATCAATTAAAGCAGCCTGATTTGTTTAGATCAGACCCATATATCTCACACAGGTAGCATTTGGAGGAATTATCATGCAGCCAGTGACCCAGTTAGACTGGCAGGATGCTGCTCTTAGTGGCAAAACGATGTCGCAAAAATAAGATGATTCCATTCCATTATCATTAAACAAGCTAGGGTTAGTTTGCCGATATTGACCTTTTATTAAAAATTGGATATTGGGCTTATCATCCACCTCTGATATAGATATATATGATGGACCTTATATAACAGATAACATATTTATTGTATAATTGCTCAATACTACACTTGTTGTCTATGGGAAGTCCTTAGCCGGAATGATTCTAATGTGATATTGGGATTGGATTACTTACAAGTATTAGTATTGGCTTTTGTTAAAATGGAGTTTCAGTGTCCTGTTGTCTAAATTCTGTCTCAAAGGCTTTTCCACCCTGACAAGATTAACATTCTGGGGGAAACACTGAATACTTGCAATTCTTTGGCATGAAAATTGTCATTTTGATAAAGATATTGACTATCGGCACATTTGGCATATCTGCTATCGGCACTTTCAATCCAATATCAGTCTCACTATCAGCCTTCAAAAACCCATATTGGCCATGCCCCGAACCCAGTAAGATAGAAGACTACTGAACTTATTCCCTCGAGATGTCATTACCAGCTCTTTGAAAGGGTATCCATCAAGGGAAGGAACAGAGGGAGAAGTTTTCAAACAAGTCTGATAGAAGCGAACAAGCAAGTTGGAATGGCTACAACACACTATGGGACCGAATCCAGCCAAGCTCACATGAGACACAGTGACTCATTTTGATTTTGGAACATTGGAAAATCATAGATCCTATGTGGATTACTAAAGTTAGAACATTCTCCCCGTAGCAATTGCATAATCACAATAACAACTCGTGGTGCTCATCTTTTTTCGAATATAATTCTTATAGGAATAGACTTTTTTTTTCTCTCATCAACCTTATGAGAGGCATTTGAAAAGCCAAGATGGAGGCGGCCTTGTGCTTCGGTCCTCAGCCCTCCCTTCGCCCATGAAGCTGTGGTGTGAAACTGCAGGAGGAGAGCAGTAAAACAACTCACCCTGACCCACTTGCCTGTGAATCATAGTGCCATATGCTGCTGCGCTGCACACACACCCTATACATACACTATCTCTTTGTCGCGCTCCTCCCAAACAAAGACCCAAACTCACACACCATGAGCAGTTTCCTCTGATCTCCCCAGCACTCCTAACATCTTGAGGTCGAACGCAACCCTTTAAAGTCCTTGAGGAAATCTTGACCATATATCGTGCAGCAGGGAAGTGCGGAGATGCTACTATTTGTATTTGCATTGGTATTTGTTCAACCAACCAAATTACCTGTATTTGTATTCGAATAAATCCCTGAAGTGGGCAGAGTTTAACACAGAAGTGGGTGTGGTTTAGACTGAAACATTACAAATCCCCCAAATTCTTAGGTTTTAATTCTTAGGTTTCTATGTGTTGGGTTCGTCCTTTTTTGGGGGCAAAGTTGTCCAGCGTCGTGATTGGCAGCCAATCGACCAATCAGAGCCCATATTCCCAATGCATGTTTCTCTCTCCGTTTTGAGTGGCAGAAACAGAGAACTTACTACTATACTTTCAAGACGTCCTGGTCTTCAGTGGTCCTGGTTGGAACACAGTTTATTTCCTTGTCTTAGCATCCATCCAGTCTTAGCATCCAGTCCACAATGTCAGTCTAGAATCATGTATCTTGCTCCCACAACTTGTGTTTTTGCCTTAGAGCTCCTTAGTATTGTACGCATCTTCCTATTTTTAATTGAGCCGCATATAGAGCTGATTAGGCTTGAAATAACTGTGGAGAGACATTCAAGGGGAGCTGCATGTGTGTGTGTGTGTGTGTGTGCCTGAGTGTGTGCTACTTTTCACTTGTTGCCCTTGTAATCATTGCCATTGCTATTGTGGAGATATTAAAGCAGTAAACTCATGGTTTTACAATGACCTATCAATAATAATGAAGTATAAAAACAGATTTGCTTTTAAAGCTGTATTTAAACAACAAACTAGATGTTACGTAACCATAAACATAGGCTTTTATAAATACAACCATCGCCATAAGCAATTATAAACAGGAAAGAAGTCTGCACTGAACTTAATGTATGCCAGTTTGAACTACATGAAAAGTGCGTAACCTACTTTTTTGTGTTTATGGTTATGATGGTTTTGCATCAACCACTTTTTTTCATTTTACCTCTACTTTTTATTTCGGATTCTGGCTACTGTGCCCCTACTCAAGCATCTCTAAGTTGCATGTTGTGAAGAGCAGTAGTGTGGAGTGATTAGAGGACAGGGAGTCTTCATCCACTCCCACTCAAACCAACTCCGCTTCGCAAAGTCTATCAGCAGCGTGGATCAGACCCGCCGGGACGAGAAAAAGCGAAAAAAATTGGCCTCTCTAATGCTAAATTAGTAATCAGAATAATTAGACTATTCCCGGAGCAAACAAAAAGTGTATGAACAGGCAACTCTCTCTTTCCCTCTCTCTCTAGCAGACTCCAGGAGACTGACTCAGACACACAAACAAACTCCACCCCCTTCTCTTCAGAGTTCACTGAGAAAAGCTAGTCAAGTTATTTTCAGTCAAACATTGTTTTCCCCACGACTGTAGGCGTACTATTAAAGCATCTGAATAATATGAAGGGAACAAATATTTGTTTAAAGGTTACAGTATTATTTGTGCTTTTCTGAATATGGCATTCGGATTTGGGAACATCCCTACCTTCTGGTGCAATGTCGTCTTCTGGGAGCATATACACAACAGATAGATGTGAAAAATAGACACTCAAAAGTTTGATTTTGTTGCTAAAATCAACTTTGAACTCAGAAGCGGAACACTCAGCAGGAAAAGCGGGAAAGTTATGAACAGATTTCCATGAAATCTGGTGGACAGATCGGCCTTGGGCCAAGGAACAATTGATTTGATTCTGGTGGTGATCCAGATCTGGGATTTCTGCCATTAGATGATTAGCATTTTTTTTTAGCCATAACTATGAAATTAACAGAGATAGAGACTTAATTCTAAATCCCAAGGGGAGGTTTGCAGGGCCAAGAAATCAATTTAACTTAAAATTTAAGTGATAGGAATGGTCACTTTGGGTGTAACAGCAAGTTGGAGGATTGTTCAGTGTTGGAGGAGGTTTGCGCTCTGAGTGCCTTCTGGTTTTGAAGTTTGATCTGTTAGAGGCAAGGCTGGTTGCCACATGGATGCGGAGTTGGGTGAATGGTGGACATGGACAATGAGTTCTCAGATTCTGGGATGTTCTAAGTGGATTTTAACAATAAAAATTTACATTTTGAGTGCTTATTTCTCACATCTGTTTATGCTCAAAGAGGAAGCCATCACATCAGAACCCGTCTTCAACCAGATGCTTCTTGCTGCACAGTATGGGATCAAGATTTCCTCCAGGGTTTTGAATGGGCCACATTTGAACGCTGGCATTCACAGTAGAGAGAGACAGGAAAGACTGAGGAAGAGAGAGAGAGAGAGAGAGAGAGAGAGAGAGAGAGAGAGAGAGAGAGAGAGAGAGAGAGAGAGAGAGAGAGAGATGACATACGCCAAAGGTCCCAGGCCAGATTCAGACCCAACATGACGCAACGACATGGTTTGCGCTTTGGGCAACTGAGCCGCCGGGACGCATCGACAGCGACACCTCGAGGCCGACCGGCGCTACCCTACCTTCCTCCTCTTCACTCCTTCCCCTCCATCTCCCTTCTTCTCCCCCCTTTTCCTCTGTCCTCCTGTTCTGCGGTTGTGTAATTGAGATTCAGGCCCACAGATGGATATGCCATGGATGCTGGCTCCGACATCAGCGTTACACGTCCGGCTATCTCGTGGAACCGGAGACATGAGAAGAATCCCTCGGCTTCAAGGCGCCCGCATCGCCGAGGCAATTAGAGCAATCGGCCGCCTTGAGAAGTGAGAACGGGGCTTCAGTCAGACGACGGTAATTGCAGTTTTCATGCACGGGCCCCCGCTCCCTTTTGTAATGCTGTGACAACCTCACAGGTTCAGCCAACCCAAACTTGTGTCTAATTAAATTGCATCGGCAATTTGCATAATTGAATATTTACGTTATCGTAATGCATTCCCCCCTTTTCTGCAATAGACATCTGTTTGTGTTTGCGGAGACTCGCATTTGTCGGGGCGTTTGACTCTTACGTGTATACCAACAAACATTTGTACATGACAGGTGTTTGGAAGTAAACCTGTTGCATGCACAAACCTGCCAAAATGTTTGTTTTTTTTCCAGATATAGCGTCATGTTTGCACAGCGTGCGCATATGAATGTGGCACAAAGTAAAAGTCACAGAAGTTGCATTGCAAATGTTTTAAGAATCGGGTTGATGAGAAAATGCAGGAACACGTCAGCTATCATTTTCGTGCTAAGAGGCAGATTTCATTCATGATAATAATAGTGGGAATGGAAAGACATCTGGACAGCATTGTAAAAACTCCAGAAGCACAGGTTGCAATGCAGCCCCCCCTCCATGAATCAGTACCCAAAAAATATTATCTATGGACCCAGAGCCACATCGATGGATCCCACCAGCAATCTGCAAACATCTGCAGTGAGCCGACCTGGAAGAGACCCAGCAGCACCAGCAGAACCAGCACTGGCCCGCAGACAGCTTCACAGACAGGTACACACCGAGGGTGATATCAAACACCTGGTATCAAACACAGGATATTAAAGCCTTGTGCGGGGAGCGCTTTCCTGACTGGTTGGCTGGCTCTCTGACTGATATCTGATTGGTTGGCTCGCTGGCTGGCTAGGCAAAACCGGAGACCGCAGCTCCCTTCAGAACCACTACAGCTGCCATCCAAGTGCCTGCCGTTTGTTGTTCTACCTAACACTCCCTGTAATTAGGCAGATTCAGGGCTGCCAGTGCTCTACACGCAAGATTCAACACACATACATATGTGCGCGTGCACACGTCAACCTGCCAGCGAGTTTCACTCCCTGCTTGTCATTCCTTGTCACATCTCCCCATCTGGCTGAGCAGGCCTTCTGCAGGACAGGACAGGAAGATATTTTTTCATAAACAGCGGAAGAAAAAGCCAGAAATAAGGAGACAGGAGTAGAAAATCACCCCATGTTGAGGAGGGTGTCACAGATTTGTCACGAAGGCGTTTGGAGCTTGTTAAGCAACATAAATATGGTTTAAAAGCTTTAAAAAAAAACAACTTTTGCTGACCTCCAAATTTGCGTTTAACTACACGTCATTACTAAATATGCTTTTTACAGAATGTGCCACCTGGCAGTGATGCCGTTGATCACAACGCTTTGCTGCTCACTGCTCCAGATACGGCTGACTTCAAAGCGCGAGAACAAAAGCAGGCAAGAGCCCCGTGTCCCAAATGTGAGGAACGCTACCAATTTCACAGCGCTAATAGATTCCCATGCATTTGTTTGAAAAATAAACCAGCGAAAGGACAAAAGAGACCTAATCCTGTTTCATAAGCACTATTCATAAACTTGCATAAAAAAAAAAAAATCCTCGACTTCACGGAGAGCAGTGCGAGGGATTCGCTCTCCGTTTTTCACCTCCCCATCACCAAAGTGATTAAATTCATTAAAATCTCTTCAAGTAATTGCGGCTCATCTATGCCAGAGTAAATATTCAATTAATAGCGACATTTTAATAACTGTGATTCCTTCAATCCGCCGCACATAACCTTGATGCATGTCTCCCTGTCATTAATTAATATTTCTCTTCGAAGGTCAATTTAATTTCCTTTAACTATTCATTAGCCCGCTATACAGGCCAGCACAAAAACCCATTAAAAGGATAGTTCATCTCGCTCTCCATCCCGCCTTGCTTTCCTCTCTCCCAATCTCTTCTTTTTGCTCTCTCTCTTGTGCCGTCTGTGTGTGTGTGTGTGTGTGTGTGTGTGTGTGTGTGTGTGGGAGGACGGGGGTGTGTGTGTGTGTGTGTGTGTGTGTGTGGGGGGGGGGGGTTGGAGTGTGTGTTAATCTTTTCTCTTTCCTTTCCTCCCGGGCAGAAAGCAGGTTTAGGCTTTCTGTGTTGTGGTGGCGAGAGAGGGGCTGAGCGGAGCTGTACCGAGCCGAGTGGAAGCTCTTTACCGGTCTCCGTTGCGTGTTTGGCCAAGGCTGACTGGCTGCCAAACAGCCAGAGACAGAGCGGGGATGAATCAGCACTGACAAGGTGAAGCCAGCTTCGTGTTCGCCGGCTGACAGCTCAGGTGCTCAGAGAGATGGAGACACAACAGATTACATTTAGGGCTGCTGCAGAGAGAGAGAGAGAGAGAGAGAGAGAGAGAAGGAAAGAGTCCAAAATCGCTTTTTGGACGGCGCAAACTTTTCTCTGTGATAAATGAGAAAGTTGTACTTGGGTTTGTATGGGCGTCGCCCAATGAATGTGTGATGATTCTTAAGCCTGCCAACCATGCTGTGCAGAAGCAAGCCAATAAACAAAACAAGTGTATTTGCTGTTTCTTTGTTGTCATAGAAATCTGGGGGAGAGTACGGATTGGGTTTTGGTGGTCCATTCATTTGCGATATCTCGACACAACTGATTTGAGCTGTGAAGCCTGTTATCTACCTAGGTAGGGTACTGAAGTGGCCATCTGCTATTGGATGATCTTTGGTGCCAGGTGATGTCACCTTCTAGAGTACAACAGGTGGTGGCATCACCTGGCACAAAAGATCAGCCAATAGCAGATGGCCACTTCAGTACCTACTTTTCACCATTAGATGTCAGGCTTTACACAGATTTGGGTTTGGGATTTAGCCACTCTTTCAACTTGAAATGATGCATCTCAACACTGTGTTCAGGCATTTTCAAAATTACACTGATTGGCCCAAGAGGGGGCGCTACAATTACATGTCAAACTTGAAAATGTTAATATCCAGTCAGTGAAGTACATTTCAAAAGGTCCAGCCTACTGACTTTCTTCATTTATACCTGTCCCACACAGCGAACAACCACAACGTGACATATCTGTTACTGATTGGCCCAGAGAAGGACGGCATCATCCATGGGTGAAGACATCTTTACTGTTGCCTTGTATCAAAATATCTGACGAGAGTGTTGTTCCTTAATGTTTGAGCTTCAACCCTTCAACATAGCACAGTGCTCTTTGTCTCTCTCTCTCTCCCCCTCTCTCCCTCTGATCCATCCTAACTGCAATGAAATTGTGCTGTTGTGAGTGATGTCCTTTCTCAGGCCATGGGGCAGTGCTTCTCAAAGTGGAGTCCTTGAGGGGGCTCCAGGGGATCCCTAGCAAAATGAGGAATCGTTTAATTTCATTGTAATTTAATTCAGCAGAAATTATCCCAGCGAGAGAATGTATAAGAATGACTGTTCTAATCCTAGATTTCGCTCTCGCCACTTTTATCTCCTCCATGTACAGCGGAGACAGTTAAATCATCAATAACAAAACCCATATGGGTCCCTGGGACAAAATCGGATCAAATGGGGGTCCGGGGTCCTAATTGGGTCTATGTGGGGGTCCGTGAGATGAAAACATTCGAGGAGCCCTACTGTAGGGGGTAATCTGGATCGCCACCCGTGTGCGTTGGCACTGTCATTGCCCCAGGCTAACCCTGTACCCACCGCTGGCATGTAAACATAAACTAATCATAGCATTAATCTCACCATGCAACTGTGCGCTCTTGAAAGCGGCCCATCTGTGAAGGTTTCCCAATTAGCTGCTGTCATATGGCACAGGATGGAACAGATTTTTGATACATACTGTCCTTGATAAACTACTTTACAGAATAAGAAGAAGTAAAAAAACACACAATATTGTTATCTGCCATTAGGGTGCAGACTGTTTGTTACTGTCTTAAGATAAAGCTGAGGTTTTCTTTGTTCCAGTACATATTGCAGGTACTCAGAAGCAATGTGTGAGTTTGAATAGGTGAATTGTTCTGCATTTTATCTCCAGAAGGCTGTTCGCCCCCAGACAAATAGCCTAGTTTGTCTGCCAACAGAAACAGTGGAGCATCGATCAGGGACAGCAAACTGTACAATAGCGCGGGGAAAAAAAACACCACAACACACACAATAGCGAAGTATGGCAATAGCGCAAGGTTAACCCCGACACGTCTGAGATGCAACCGGCAACACAAAGACCGGTCAAAGCAGCGGCATCCATCAAGCAGACAAAAGAGGTGCGTCTCTTACCTTCCGTCCGCCTGTGTTCAGCTTTATGGGCGTGAGGAAGGGGTCAAAGATCATGTGGCTGGTCTCGATGTTGACGGGCGACTGCCTCTTCCCCACCGAGCACAGGTTCCAGGCTGAGTTTACCAGCCCCCAGAACGACGGCACTGCAACACACAAACGGACAAAAAAAAACAGGGGGGTTACCATCTGCACTGAAGAGATAGGCAATGCGTTCTATGGAGAGGTCGCGGAGTGACAGAGGGAGTTTGGGCTTCAGCAGTTTTTTATTTCGAACCTGCCAGCCTTACTGTAGGTGCTTTCGCAGTGGTGGAAATGTAATTAGTAGGGTTCGACCGATACAGGTTTTTGAAGACCGATATCGATACTTTTGTTAAACTGCCGATGGTTGATATTTTCTGCCATTTTCATACCAGAAAGTCCAAAAATTTACAAGGATTCTGTGTTTCTCGCTTAAGTTTTGGGGCAGCATTTAGACCATCATGTGACACTGAAACCCAGGACAATGATGATGATGATAAGAAGAATAATAATAATCATCAGAATCATCATTATGATCATCATAAACATATTCATGCATGTAGAATCTGATCAAAATGTTGCATTAGAATCAATTCAGGTTGAGAGCTTCCCATAGACAACCAGTGTAGTATTGATCATTTCTTCAATAAATATGTAATCAATCAAACGGCATCATATCCATCATATTGAAGGTGGATGATACTGACTGGCCCCATATATTATCAAACTGTTCTACTCAACTAAACCTTATACTTAACATGACCTACATTAAGGAATTCTCTTGCTCCTATGCTCTACTGTGTACAGCGTGTCATCATGCTACATCTGAGCCCTTTGCACTTACCGTGCACAGTATGACAATTCAAGGATTACGCCGACTACAACGCCACGGCAGTTGCCACTGCAACTCCTTATCAATGCTGCAGAAGGAGCCGGTCACCTTGCATGCTCCCTAGCATGGTTTAGATTTGAATCCGTTCCCTAGCCATTTTTGAAAGCTGCTCCATCACACAAGTCGTTTAATTCTGAACATCAGGTTCACACCCATATCATCCATCTTGAAGATAGCGAGGATTGCCAGACTTCGAGCTGCAGCGGGCAAGAAACCAAGATCAGAATCCCGTGCCTTTGTGGGCAAAATTAATCTGCGGTGACTTTTAGCATTTCGGTCACAATCTTCAGCTGAAAAGAGGAGATATTACAGCACCGTGGTTCCCTCTGAGAAAGGGAATATAATCAGCCTGTATAATCAGCTAACACATGTACTATAAGGCTGACAGGACAGGATGGCACAGTGAGAGAATGTCAGCACCGTGGGAGTGATAGGCATCTCAGCCAGTCATTTTCTTACATAAGACTTGGTTACCGGGGGCAAGCATTTATTTCCTTTGCAGGGTGGGAAGCGCGGTTTATCGCTCTCAACTCCAGTAGAGTAAGAGGCAGTTGAGCTACAATATGTGCGATAGCCTCAAGCGGCATTTTCCATTTAGGAACACGCTATTACGCATAAATGAGTCACTGGAATTGTGCTAAGCAAATTCCACCTTAAGAGATTTCCAACCAAAAAAAAGCAGAGATAATTTGAAAATATGCAAATTCATGATGAATCACGGGGAAGGCGACACCAGACAGTATGAGTTCACAGCTAAGGACTCGGCAAGTCGACAAGTCCTGCGAGAGTTTGTTTGCAGTGCTCACAGACAGAGAAGGCACTAAATCACTGCTCAAATAAAAGCATGGAGTCAATGGGAACAGGTGGCGATCTATCATCACCCTTTCTTCTATGCACACGGCCTTAGCTGGGGCTATGTGCAGATTTCATGGTGTTTCCCACACTTAAAAAAACATCTACAGAAACCATTAATCTAAAGTACAGCTGTTGTTAGTGTGCGCTAACACAATCCTGCTTTGACCTTATTTTACCTAACAAATCATAAAGCTTTCAACCATCTTTACAAGTTGAGTTGGCATTCATGTGAGTTACATCATTCATTTTGGGCACAAACTTTGCTGAAATTCTGGCAACTGTTAGTTTTAAATGTGAGATAATATGGGAAATGTGGAATAATTGAAAAAGTTGAGCTGATTTTTAATCCAATTGATTTACAGAAATGAAACTGTAATTGCTGGGGACTTTGTGATGCCGGCAGAACTTAAAAACAACATTTGCTAAACTCTCACAGATTAAGTAAGAAAAACTTCCAAGAGTAGGCATACCGTTTAAACGCTCTAATTAAAATGTCATTATTTTCTTCGAATACATTGCACTCCAATTTAATGTCATTTTGAGAGTTTGTTTATTGTTTGAACATTTTGTATCTTGAGAAAAAAAAGTTCCCACTTGTTACCATAGTGGAAACTATTATCAGTTTGACCCCTTTAACTCAGAAATAGAGATTTGTATATAGCTTCAAAAAAATATGATTATTGTTTACACTGTTTCTTTTATGAAACAGTATACAGTAGCGAGTGAAAGAATGACAGTGGAATGACATGTCAAAGGTCACAACCTGGATTGGAACCTGTGTCATAGTGAGTACATGGTATTCGCCTTCGCCCATTAACCACCACACCCTGGTAAATAGCTTTTTAATGCACAAGCAGACTTCTCATTGCATTTTATTATAAAGAGTTTCCCTGAAGCGCATCTATTATTCAACTGAACTCACATCAAGCAGAGTTAACACAGTACCTTTATACAGTGTTAAGATCAAAGTAATGCAATTTTATGGTCACTGCAACCACAGTTATGTATCAAATGAACTTGAAATAATTATCCCCTACTTAGCCCTTCTTTGATGGAATTATGGATAATGAGAAATATTACAGATACAGTATGGTGGCTGTGCTATAGACATAAGTCATGGTATAAGCTCTTGGTTACACAACACAAAGACAAGACTGTACAATCTCTATGCTAAGCCTCTGTCACTCTCTTCGCAGACTGCAGGAAAAAGCTTTGCTTAGTAATCCTGCTGAAGGTGTGAGTCCTTTCTGTGTGCTGTCAATACTTTGACTGCAACACAGCTGAAAAATAAATGTTGACAACATGCCACAGTAAAATGGTAAAAAGCTGATTTTATGAAATGTGCTTTAAAAACTTGACCTCAAATACGATTTCAGTCATTTTGCTGACTTTCATGTAATTTCAATGAGTGAGCAGGTAGAACTTGAATGGATAGAATGGTCATTCCCATTCAAATCAATGTTCTAGGACGGTTGGAGCGGTGGCCATTTTTATGTGAACCATTGGGCTAGCTTCCTTATAAACAGACTTACGGTAAGTCGCTGAGGTGAGAAGTTTTGCAGCAAGGACAAAATGGATTGCTAATATGCTAATGTTAAGTAGAAGAGCTAGAGAGAGAAGTACAGTCTTTGATAAAGCTACATTAACCTCATCGCTAACGTTAGCTTTCAGTTGAGTTTTGACAGTTTGCTAACAGACTCATCTGCAGTTCTCAAGCAAGTGTGACAGACTTTACAGCCTTAATGCCCAGACTTGCATCATCACCATCGCAATTAACCCTTAAAATTCCTTTATCGCCATTGTATGCTGTACTAGTTAAATTACCATAGCAAACAGTGGAAGGACCGTTCTATCTATTCAAGGCCAACCTGCTTCCAAGTACCTACAGTTTGATTACTTGTGTGTTTAAAAGAGTGAAAAACTATTTCTAGCTCGTGCTCCATGGGTTGAATTTGTTCAGAAATTGCCCTTGTTGTATTTAAAGGGGCATTAAGTAGCCTAACCTATGACGCTCATCAGAGGAGTAAGCTAGCTAATTAGAGCAGAGCTCTAACAGAAACGCCTGGTGAAGATGTAATATATCACCATGCTAAATGCTGGAATGATGATACTGCTTTGTCATTTGCTTTTTTGGCTTGAGAACGAGGCTTTTTAATCTTCGTAGCTGAAACGTGTTCGTACGTAGCACCGCCCTCCACCTTTGAGCAGTTGAAAATGGTGTTACATTGATCAACAACTCGTTTTGTGCTACAGGGCAGAAAAAAACTCTTACTTATTGCCCTTTAAAATAAGCCATATGACTGAGCAGAAGCCACTGAGGAGCCTCTCAGCAGGACAGGACTGTGCTAATAATGGGATGAGTGGAGTCGGACAAGCGTGGGCTAACAGGCAGTCTTGCACATTTGCACTTGAAGTTTTAGAAGCTGCTGCATGTCTGACAGCGCGCGCCTGGCCGCTGTGGTTTCTTCAGTCCATGTTCTCACAGTGCCGCAAGCCACCGCTTTAGCACATCGCACTGAAGCCAAAACCCAACAACCGCTGTTCATTTCGAACCCAGGATCCCTGCTGTCAACGGAAAATTACTCCCACAAAACTGCCTGGTGGGGACGCGAAGAAAAGAAAAGAAAAAAAGGGAGAGAATGAAAATACATTAGAGATTTGTCGAGTCATCACTTGTTAAAGGTAGCATTGAAATGGGCAGTAATATCTTTTGGGAGAGAGGGAGGGAAGGGGGAGAAAGAGTGAGAGAGAGAGAGAAAGAGAGACCCATTCTAATGCAAGATCCTTCATGGAAAAGACAGGAAATCCATGGCCGGAATGGGAATTGGAGTGTGAGGGAATCGATCCATTAAACCCGGGCCCATGTCGTAAATGTACACATAATTATTAGCCGCTGATAGATTCCCGAACGCGACTACAGCGGCAGGGGACATCACTCACCGCTGACAGAGGCACAACCTGCCCTGTCAATAATCTACAGAGACCCTCCTATAGCGGCGATACTCCTATATATCACTTAGTCCACTAGCGAGCATTAGAGACACTTTCATTTCTTATTGGCAAGCTGTAAAAGGAGACGGGGATATATGGTGTGGCCTTTTGCAGATGTCGGCCATAGTAGATGTGTTATGTACGAGTGAAAAGGGCAACAGAGGGCGGACGGGTGGGGGGGGGGGGGTGTTTCATGACCGGTCATTTAATTCCCCTTATTTCTCAAAGGGCCTTGACAATAGGGACAATAGGGATTTCACATGGTACATATTTATAGGGATGGGACAACATGCTTATCTCACGATTCAATACAACCACGATACAATGTAATAAATAAAAGTTCAATGACAACAAAGTCTGACTGTGCAGAATTATGTTTATTTCTGAGCCACAGATCGTTCTAGCAATGGCACTGGCTTGCTAGAATGTAAACAAGAATTTAAAAATGTCATTACAAAGTGCAAATCATATCATTTTGATGGAGAGCTTGTGAAACTGTGATGGTCAAGCGTCTCATTTGTGATTACTACAGCAGAATAAAATGTAGCTAATATTTTTTTCATTTTTCTGCCCCACGATACGTATTGTCACTGTTTTGCACTGTGATATAGTGAATTTCGATATATCGTCTCATCCCTAGTTATTTAGTCGCATCGCCAAACAGTGATAAAAATCTTTCCTCCTATTAAATCCTTCACTCCTTCCACCTTCTTATCCTCAAACCTGTCCTTCCTCTCTCTATCTAACAGTAGTTAGTATAGAGTATAAAGTTAAAGCAGCGCTAGTCAATTTCGCACAGTGACTGCAAGATGTAACTGTTTGAAATATAAAGATTTCAATACCCAGAAATCATGTAATGTGACAAGAGAGGAAGAGATCTCTTTGGACAGAGCCTCACTCACTGATGTTTAGGAGACATTGGATTGGATTTCGCTATTAATTTTCACTTCAGAAGTGTTCATATTCAACACCAAAATTTAGTGTGGGCAAATAGGTCAAATCTACCATGTCCCAGTGAGGCGGAATTCGTTATTTAAGCTGATATGACGGGTGTATTTTTACATAAAAATCCTGTCTAGTGTAGCTTTCAGCTCAGGCCTATAGGTGTGCGAGGCCGTGTGTGCAGACTAATTATGTGGCTGCCTTGGCCGGGTCTGAAGTGCACGCTGGGTCGTCCCTGTGGGCTTATTAGAGTTCAGGGTTGAGGTGAGGGTGGGATCCGAGTTCTGGGGAGACGCGCGCTGCACAATTAGGCCCTTCATTAATTACTTCCTCAGCCGCATATCTCACAGCTAGCCGTGTACTCATAAATCCAAAGCCTGGAGAGACGCAAGTTCTCATTATAGTGGGCAGCTCTGAAAATGCCAGCG